>NW_026570625.1:0-26349 GCF_019649055.1 Paramacrobiotus metropolitanus | reverse complement strand
AGTAGTAAACGGCGTCCCGCAAAGGGATTTTGAATTCCAGTTCCTTACTGGACTTCCGGACTGCAGTTTATGACATCATAATAATATTAAAACATTAATAAAATTAATACAAAAAAAAAGCTAATTTAATTAAATAAAATTAAAATAATTCAGGGTATATGTCAATGAAACGGACAGAAATTTTCCTGGTAAAAAAACTCCAGATACTAAAACTCTGTTCTACTCAATCGCACAAAGTGCCAAAATTCTCCGTTGCTATTCACAACTTTTAATAATAAAATATTTAAAATAAAAAAAGCCAAGTAATTCACTCACACTGACATCCCTATCATTGAATTCTCAAAAGCGCAACACCGGAAACAGCTGTATGTGTTTTCGTCCAACATTAGTATAAACGAGATCAAACATTGGTGCCCAGATCAAAGTAAGGCTTAAAGGCTAAAATACCAACACAAAAATTTGACCGTGATAGGAAACATAGCGACTGCTGAGAATCATCGGAATATGGCCTCTAAGCCCCGTCAGAGTCAGTATCGCTTTCCCAAGCGATCTGTTTCCGGGTAAGTTAGAGCACTAAATAAACAAAAATCGTGAACAAATCATAAACAACGCGAACCCTAGTGCACTTATAAATAGGATTTACGTGGAAAACCGCACCACAATATCAGTAAATTAACAGCTACCAATCCCACGAAATTCCTTCACATAAAACAGCGAAGTCAACATTACAGCAATACTTCACATAACAAAACGGATCAGAAAATTATCTACAACGAACGCAACGAATCAGAATTTACAGGTTAAAAGCTAAATGAATAGAATAGTACATATTGCATATAATCGAAATGTACAACATTACCAGAGATAATTTCGTAACGAAAATTAGTAAAACAACAAATAAAAGGCGTTTCCAATAAAAAATATAAAAACATGAAAAGATTATCATAAATTAACATACAAAATATCACAGACAAAATATTACATACAAAATACATACAAAATATTATTAATTTCAAATTATATACACTGACAAGAGTACCAAAGGATTACAGCTGTGTACCTGCAGATCGTCCTGGGGATTCCTGTCGGAGTCGAAGATGGTGGCCGTGTTACCCGTTCTTTAGATTGATGCCCAGACCGCCGGCCCGCGTTAACAAGAGGAAGACGAAGCGGTCCTAGTCTTCGCGTGAGAAACGGTCGATCGCGGTCTTCATTCAGGCAGAGAAAACTGAATAAAATTATTGGACGACAAGTGGTGGTACTGTAGTAATTATTTTTATTACACAACTATGTAGTTTTACCTATTTATTAGCGTTTGATAGCATATGTGACACAATTATATGTCAAAAAATTCACGGAAAAATTGAATAAAGTTCCAATAAAAGCTAAAATGACTTCTTTGACGCGCACATTAGTCTTACCTAAAATTTTTGCATAATAACGGGCAAAATCGGTCCGTCGAAATATTCTCGTACTCTTCATCATCCTGTGAGTCTGCCAGTCCAACGTCTCCCGTTTTTCTCCCCGTCTACCGTCGCTTTCAGCGTGGCCTATCCCAAAATCCTCTTCGGGTACCCCGTCGTCTCTGCTCCTATCGTAATTCCCCATCGTCCGCTGTTGTGGCCCATAAATTCCACAGCACCGCGTCCATTACAGGCCCGCGTCTGTCACAGCCCCGCGCCGCTCCAGCTCTGCGTCCGTCACATCCCCGCGCCCTCCGCAGCCCAGCTTCCTGCCATTCTCTCGGTCCCCCCCCTCACCCCCGCCCCCCCGCGCTGCGCTGCCCCTGCTCGTACCGTTACCTATCCCCGCGTCCTCCGCAGCTCACTTTTCTGCTATTCTCTTGGTACTCAACCGCCCCCCCCTCACCCCGCCCCCGCGCTGCGCTGCACCTGTGTGGTGTACTGCTAGCTATAGCGCCCCTGTTTGTACCGTTACCTATATGCGCTGCAAAACCACACTGCGTACGATTATCGTCTGAGAATTTTATTTAGTTATTTACCGTCGTATTAAAGGAATTGCCACAAAATCACAAAGTACACAGTTTACAAGTAACAAATTACTAGAAATTCCTTTGCCATCCTATTTCATTTACCTAGTTTAATTTGGCTAGGCAAAAAACACTGGATATTGTCAAAATTGTTTTTTATGGTAAAGATCGTCGTCCAAGTCGGCCTTCCATTTGGCCGCCTGCTTCATTTCTTCATGCATCTGGGGCGTAATTTTAGAGGCAAAAAATGCCAATGGCACTAAAAAATGATTAAATTACCTAAAAGCTATAGAAATTAATAACAGCACTTACAATTTGCCTGCTGAGCGCTGCGACGCAAAAACGCGATGGTGTCCGCATCCAGATTCAATCTGCGGATTTCTTCTGGAAGGTCGCTGTCCTCCGGAATGGTGGATGAAATCTCGTTGCTTTGCTGGCTGGCCATGTTGTTGGAAATCTTGAAGTTGCAGACTGGAGATGACTGACTGAATTCATTCTCACTAGCACAGACTTATGAGCTAGAAAAATCTTTAACTGTCAACACGATGGAACGTGATGTTCCATCACTTTCTATTGAACAATCGCATTGGAATGCATACGTTTTCGATTGCGATTCTCCCTAAAATACAATATCTCTAATTTTACGCTTAAACGTTAGAAAATTTAGCAGGTACCTATAAATATGAGTTGTATGTATTTGTAAATGAAGTGTAATGGTGATGTTTGTGATTTGGCTGGCCGTGCTATTGTGATATCATTTCCTTGTTTGGCGCGTCTGTTGAGCGTGTGTGCGTGTACATCTGTGGCCAGAAAAAGTTCCTGGCGGCACTACGCACATTTTTTCCGCACGAACTCTACCGTAAGTTCCTTGTCTAATTACTATTTACTAATTAACTTTTCTGACCTAATACTCCGAAGGCTTACACTGAATACTAATTGTTTTGTTGTACTCGAGCAGAATTAGGATTTTGTAATCCAGTAAACAGTTTCGGGACTTAAAAAGTTTGCCCTGGCTCTTTCGGAAAATTTTCAACACTGATCTAGACGAAATTTTTCTTTCTGCCTAAAAATCAACTTTTTAATCTTTTTGCTCTCTGTTTCATACTGTAAGACTTATTAATTATTATTGAATATTATATTATAGCTACTTTATGAGTCCGAATGCAATTAATGACTGAAATTAATTATTTACAGGTTATTACCTGCGGGATAGCGATACTATTAGGAACACCATCTAACCACACACACAGCATTGCGTGAACGTCTACGACGGTACAATTTACTATTCGGAACCAAATTATTCTGTGTTCCTAGCATAATATTAATATTGTTACATCCTAATTATTGCTATACCATTTTTACCGCAATTTATTTTTAATATCATTAAAATGTCTTAATTGCAGATAATTTACCACAATTACAACGGACTACGACCATTTCAAGCGCCAAAGTAAATTTCACCTTAAATAATCGTTTGTAAAATATCTGAATAATTTAATATAATTTTAATGTATTATAGCAATTGATCAGTTATATCTGCTGTAATTATAAGTGTAAGCATTTGCAGGCTGACATCACGACTGTGCTAGCATCATCACAACGTAAGTCCATATGGCTGAGCAGGAGCAAAGGTCAAAGCGGAAAATGGAACCAACAGAGTAAGCTGATTTCGTAAAAATATTCAGTGAAGCAAAAAGGTTTTTTAAAGCATAATTTATACTTTTCTCGATAATCGATTCCGGTTTTCAAAATTTATCAAGTATAATGCTGCTACTGAATAATATTCAATCTGCTGTACAACCAAATCAACCAAGTCTTGTATCTTTTTACCTTGATTTTATTTGAAGTGTAAGCAAAATAAAAATACAGTAAAATCAAAATTATTTTATAGTTCAAAGACATCGATACTATTTAAGTCATCAATTAGCCGAATCACCAGTGATGTAGTGCCAGAGTTATTTGCAAAAATGGAGCAGCAGAGAAAACACAAGCCAGCTCTCACAGCGCTTGCTGCGGCTTGTATAATTATTCTGGTAATAATAATTTTAGTAGGCGATATTATTCTGCCTATCGCAATAGCGATGATACAGCAACAACAACAGCAGCAGCAAGTGCTTAATAATAATCAATCAGGAACGTTATTTTCGTCGACGTACCCGAATGGGAGCGTCGTCAAGTCTGGCAGTATCCTTCGTTTATCATAGGTAAGCTTAAAGCGCTTTACCTGGTCCACAGCATCAATTTCAAGGGTCCGTTTATTACGCCGTATCACGGAAGAATACCGTAAGGGGTACACTTGAGGTCCAGGGGTCGTCCAGAGTGAAGTGAAAGTATTTAAATTAAGTGTTTTTTTTGATAGTTCGATTGAGTGTAAAACCTTTAACTTTGCAGACATGCTTTCCTTTGTTCGTCACATAAGCATAAGATTTAGGAGCACAGATGGTGACCTCTGTGATGAATTCACCATCATTTAATTCGTTTGTCAAGTCCCCCCATGTAGTTTCCCAATGGAACTTCCGGATCTCCTTGCCGATGAATCCACATTAAGGAATCAGTATCAAAATATATCAGGTTACGTCCAACTTGGGCCATATAATTGTATAAGTGAAGGCGGGCATGGGCAGTCGTGAACCTAATTCATCCAACCAATAAACATTTTTGAGAAAAACGTATTTATTATATTTAATTTGCACTTACGCCGCAAGGATAACATTAGTCTTTGGGTTAACTGGAATAAAGTCTTCCTTGGACTTGTAAGCAACTTGAATTACGGTGTCACTGAAGAATTCGATATTGTGAATTTCCAACGCATCATTTAATAAAAGTTCATAAAAATCTTTGGGCTCGGAAATAAACTGTGTAGACAATCTGTCCTCGCGCATCCCGAGTCGACCCCAAAAACTATAAAGAGAATAGAAACATTAAGCAATTTCAACTAATGTATCCCTAAGGAAATTGAAGACTTACTTGTTTAAAAATAACTTTGCAAGGGCGCGAAGCCCCAAGTTTTTTTCCACTTTCTCGGCGTCAATAGATACACCTTCTCGAAGTAAAAATTCTTCCATATACAGCTTTCTCTCTTCTTCGGTTTTAACATTAGAGGGCCAGCCGCTGGCCTCCGTTTTTAATTTCAAGAAATGCTGGATGTACTCTTTAAATAAGCCTTCGCGAGAACTCGGAAAATGCCAAATTTCGTAGACTTTTATCACCGTATATCCCAGGGATAGTGCCTTAATGATTTCCACAGAGCACCAGACGCCCGTAAGTGATCTTTCGGCGTCTGTGTGATGACAGCTAGAATTTTGCTGCGTCTCAGCACATAGCCGGCATAGCGGAAAAGTTAATTTTCAGTACGATAGGGTAGAACTGGTAACCATAGACATTTGGGCGGTAGAATCGTCAGGTAAAATAGTCCGAAGTAATTTTCCAAATTTGCATCAAAGTCCGCAGTAATTCGCACGTGTGGGCCAACTGGATATCTCTTCCGCGAATTTACAAAGGGATATTCCGAAATGACATCGGCAAACCTAAAAACACCTATCAATAAAATCAAGATTATAATCCTTTCTTAACTAATTGTACCGTATTTGTTCTCCGGGCTCGCATTTATAATGCAACCGTGTCCCGTTGGTCCGGCCTCCATATAGAGCATCGCGGGGTTGAAGAGGTGCGTGAACATGAATATCTTTTAGTGTTTCACGAAAATCCTCATCCTCTGCCAATTTCTGGTCGTACTCGCTTTCCCAAATTTTAATAACAGAGTATCCCATTTGCTCAAGGGCGATTTCTCGCTGGACGGTTGCCGCATGCAAATTCTCCATCGTTTGCTTGAGATGAGGATTTACAAATGTGCGTCTTGTGGTTGCGGGATTGCCGTGCCAGTAGTCGCCATAGAATTCGTAAATAATTTCCGCTTCTTCGTCATAACCGTCCACGTAATATTTTCCAATCTTCTGTTCTCTTGCAAGTGCTTTGCCTTCCGTCATTTCAATGTAGCACAACCATTTACCACATTTGACTGACTGCGTGCGCTGACTAGGGTTTTTCACAATTGCAATAAGGTTTTTTTCCAGTATCCGTGCGCGCCAGAAAAAATGGCATATACCCGCAATTGTTAGCGCTGAAGTAAATGGGCAAAGCCCACCTGAAATACCCATGAACAACTTTCGGAATTCTTGAGAGCAAACGCGTAAGGTGCTAACATCTTGCTTGCAGTATTTGACGAGCTCCTCGTTGACATTGTACTTTCCTTTCTTTTTTCTGCGATCTTTTCGATAAAATCCTTTGATAAAGTCTTTTCTTTCTTTGTTATTCATCAAGCTGTAATTGAATTCCTCCCTCTTAGGATAGGGGATAATTTTGCCAAAATTTTCTGGGCGATTGACGGGATGAGGGAATTTACCTTTTTGCTCTGTCGCTCCGAACGCTTGAGCCCAAGCGTCTAACGATTGGGGATTGTAATTCAAAGTATCACGAAATTTTATGCCAAATTCAGGAACATCTAGTTGCATAATTTTTGAGCCGTTCATTATCAGCTTTGGAACTATCCCATTTCTTAGTAACCATTTCAGAACAAAAAAACCGTCGAACGCTCGAAGATTATGGGCCAAGACGTAGAAGTTTTTAAATAATCCGGAAAATAAAAACTCGCAAAATTCTGTTGTTATATCCCGGCCAATATCGCACGAGTCAGCAGGAAAAATCCATTCCTGGCCGTTGTCGTTTTGAAGAACGGCCAGGTTCGGAATAAAATTGCCCGTTTCCGGACACGGGTATGTCTCAAAATCGAAATAGAGAAACTGGGCCTGTTCGTGCTTTTCGAGATCCTGGTCCGTCAGGACTTCGGGCTCAATGTAGCAGACGTGGTCATTTGATACGTGTTCTTTGCACACCGTGCAAAAAATCTCACCGCACACGTGGTCCGTGGTACGAAAAACTCTGGAGACAAATGATTGGCAAGATGGACAGACAAATAACGTTTGACATACCGTAATCCCGTTTTCTCCCGAGCCAGCAGCGCGATGATGATTGAAACACTCCTCACCGTAAAATGTTCGGCAGCAGTCCGAACAGTATATTCTTTCTTCTCCAGGATTACATTCAAATCGCAGGCATTGTTTGCAACGGTATTGGCATCGATGGCGATTTTTATGATCGTATCCGCGATTGCAACGGTCGCACCAGTACGATGTTTTGAACCAAGCCGGCAGGCTTTTCAAGACATCAAAATGGTTACTATGATGTAGCAAACGAATCTTTTTTTCGGCATATTCGCCGGCATAGACGATCGTATTGAGGTGGTCGACACTCGTTATCAGGATTTGGTAGTCCGGTAAGGCCAGTTGAAACTGTTGAACGTCTTCCAAAGTATATTGTCGAAGATCCAGTCCTGCGTTAGCAATGAGTTCTTTAGCCATTTTTGTCTGCAGCGTTCTGTCGGAAGCCGTACAGAGTTTTTTAGTGTGATACAAGCGTTCGTACAGCGGTATATTGTCATCTGCGAGGGCCTTAGCTATAACAAGCGCACGAGCCAAACAGAGGTTATCTGAATTACGAACAGGTATTACGCTCCTCATGGTCTCCAGCTTTTTGCGCAATAATAAAGGAACATCGTATCGACAGGATCCAGCGGGAAGGTTGGAATGGTGGATTTCCAGCTCAAAAGAATCATCCAGTACAAATTCTTGATTGGAATTGAGTACGCGGGAAACTTCTTTCATCAATCGCGCAACGGTTAGCTGATCACGACGAATGAAAGGTGTGTGAATAGGGTACGAGAGGTGACGGCTATGCAACTTGATTCTTACCCGCTCGTGATCTGGGATGTCAGTAAGGATTTCATTTAAAATTTCGTTCAAAATGGCTGTTATGACATCGGGAATCTCAGCAAAAGGAATATGACTGAGGCGATGAACTTTGCACGCAAATCTTTTACACGTCATCTGATAACGGCGATTGTAAAAATCGTTTATCGGTTTCAACACGAAAAAGTTCTTTATATGAAGCGGGTCTTCGGTAACATCGTCATCATCAACAGCATTAGTATCGTTATCATTATTATTAGAATCAACTGAATCAGCAGCGTCAGCAGCTATGCGAGGCATTTTTGCAAGCAGAAAGGTCACAGCAACTGGTTCTTAATGACAGAAAAGTGTTCCTGACACTGCTTCACAAATTCTAACTCATCTGACTTTATATCAACACAATTTTTTATGGTATCGCCAGATCTGATACGTACAGACATGGCTGAGTCATCAGAGGCAGTCGTAGTACGGTTTTCATGAACAAAAGCTGCTTGGGTATTGGACGTGGTGTCGATAATGCACCAAGATAGGGTTTCCGGATGCGCATTGGCGGTGGAGGCGGAGACTGTTTTCTGGCGGTACTTTGCAAAAGCAGGCGTATTGGTCCATTCTACAATCTTTTCCAGAATATCCATTCCGACAACCAGTTCATTGCACCGCGTATTTTTTATGGCGGGCAATAACGAACTGTACGTTGGATTTTTTATGCAACCGGTAAAAAGCCATGAAAGGATTATTGGATCCTTTTCTGACAAAGATGCTATACGCATCGCGGTACTGTGAATAACTTCGGAAGGTCCGGTCGTCCCGTTTATCAGTAAAGGTCTGGTAGAGCCAGTCCACGGATTCAGCGTTTGCTAATCTGATACGCTTGGCAGGTGGCACGAGATGCTGGTCCCCAGAATCCGCTGGCGCTGCAGTAACAGTATCTACAAAATAAATAATGTAAATAATCAAAAAGAGTTAAGGATCAGGATAAGAAACTTACTTTTGACGATGATGGAAGTGCAGAGGTACTGGGTCCAGCAACTTCAGCAGTCGGAGATGTAGTGACAACAGAGAACGGAACGGAAAGCGGTGCTGTTGAAACCGACAGCGACTGATCTGTGATGGGTAATGGATCGGGAAGTTGTTGATCACCAGGTAGAGCTGTAGGTTGCTGCAGAGTGTTATGTGGCGACAGAATAATGTAGAGATGGCGCTGCTTGTAGTATTCGTAGCGGGCAATATATCCTTGCACTGGATCAATGCCTGCAATATATATATACCTTTGGAAAATAAGTTGCAATAACAAACAAAGCATAAGACTAGATTTTAAGTCTTCCAGGCGGCCATATAATGGTGTTAAACGGAATATCTGGTCACCCACTGCAACATGAAAATGAAACTTGAGGCGTATGTTGTTGCTGCTGCTGCTGGCACAGAAATAAAAATTGTGTAGATACCGTGGTGGCAGATTTCCGCACCAGTTGCTTCATCTATAAAATTAAAGAGTTTCTCAGCTATAAATTAAGTGAACGAGATGATAAAAACTTTTTAACCTTTAAAAATCGGCTGAATGGGTGGTGGAGACCACGGACTTGATTGAAGGTGTAGTTCTGGCTGTTGCTGTTGTTGCTGTTGTTGTTGTTGTTGCGTAACTACAACAAATTTATATTTCAACAACTGTACAAAAATTTTGCGTTTAATTATACCCAAAGTACTTGTTGTCGGAGTCGTAAGAACATTATAGTCCTGCAGCTGAATTTCCAGGTCACTTAAAACTTTATCCCAAAGAGCTTCGCCATCAAACGCATTAAGATCATCCATTATCCATTACGTTTAAAGAATCAACAACGAATGAAAGCAAGTAGAGAAAAAAGGAAAGCAGAATAAAACTATTACAGTTATATAGTATCAGCAGAATGCAACTGCTACATTTTGCAGTGCAACATTTTGTCACACACAATTTTCCAGAACAGCAAAATGTATCAAGTAAAATAAAGTGACGTGACGGCTTCAACAGGCTGACGGCAGTACGGGCAGAGGCTTCCTCGGTCTAGGGTCGCTTTGGCGCACTGTCCGCACATGACCAAATGCTTACACGGACTGATCAGCGTGTTGGCATACCGCGACAGACAGATTTTACATTTCAACTGCTCAACGGTGCGGGCATCGTCTCCGACGGGTACTTCGGTGGCATAGTGCAAAAAATGCTTTTGCTCCAAAAAATCGGCGTTGTGGAACTCCACCGCTTCTTCCAATTCCTCCCAAAAATAGAAACGGCCCTTCTTCTTGGCCTTAGCGGCATCAATTTGGTCTTGACTGAAGCCAACGAGCCGTGCTTTGTTTTCCAAAACTGTCATACCTACATATTATTATTATTATTAAAAAATAAAAGTAACAAACAGATGAAACCCACCTTGTATTCCAATGTCGGTAACAGGGGACTTGCAAGCTCGTATAACATCGTTGATGAACCGTTTGCCTTTTACATTCATCAGATATGCACAGGCTGGTGATTGGCGGGCATGTTCAATCCATGGTTCCAGATCCAGCGGCAATCCAGAAATGAAGACATAGCAGTAAAAACAGCGTACAGCATCCGGGCATACCGAAACTCCCGGCACAGTAAGACCTGCGTAATAATAAAAAACCCATTGTCCTGTAAACAACGGGCGACCGGAAGCGCGAAGCGCTCCGGTCGACGTTATTTACCGCGTCCGACACATTAGCCAAATGTGTCGGCAGCGAGCAACAGGGCCCCCACCCCCTTCGCCTGGTTTAACTGTTCGACCAGCAATCGTGAGTTGTTTTTCTTGTCAACTTGATAGCCAAAAGAATGTTTTGTTGTAAAGCTCACCGCAGTTGTAGAATCCAGCTTCGGCCAGCTTGTACACCAAGTGTTTTTTTTCTTCGGGCCACGGTCTGTCGTCAAAGGAAAACGCCCGCGCATACATGGTGTTATACTTTGCGCAGTCGGGATTGTTTGGTGGTGAATGGTTGTACTCAATGTTGTCCTGATCGTAATCCATCCGCAGCCCGTTGCATTCCACCCACATCTGTGGGAAGTTATCTTTAACTGCTTTGCCAAAGCATGGATTCTTGCACGGTGTTCGATAGATGCCCGTTAGACATGTCCCTCAATCTCACAGCAGTAAACACAACGGATCTGGTGCTGGATCCCCGTGCAGTACCAGCCCAGTTCGGCGTACTCTTTCGCCACTTCGAGGGTAATTTTACCCCCACAACCACGAAATGTTTCAATGCGATTCTCAACACTTTCGGCTGGATAGCGCGGATCCCCACGAGGGCCAAAAGCACTTGCAAAACCGTCCATTGTTCTGTTAGCGTGTAGCCGTGCGTGCGTGCGTGTGTGCTCTGCTCTACGGTTTATAAAGCCCAGTGTGAACAACAAAATGCTGAGCAACAAATTGCTGAACCGGATTTTGTGGTCAGGGTGTTTAGTGTATTTGATTATTATAAATACAGGCTTCTAATTCCAACTCGTTTTCATTATTCTTCCTGACACTTTTAGTTAGTCTACCTTTTCTTCTGATATACCATGACTAGTCTGCCTCCTTCCAAACGCGGTTTCGTACCCGATAAAACTGATCTTGTCGGGGAAGCAAAGCGCAAGTTTGCGAGCGGAAAGATCGCTTTCCACTATGAAGGATTCCCTACCATGAAGTTCGGGTACGACAAGTTCATCTGCACCCGCATCAACAGTGACACCCAGGCCTTGGAGTTCATAATTGGCGACTTTACGACTGCCAGTCCTCCTGGACCAGATGCGAAATGGACGCTGGGAGAGAAACACATTTTTCTCACCAACGACCAGTTCATGCGCCTCGTTGGACTCATCTACAACAACATTACGACTTTAATCCGGGATCCACAGCTAACCAGCGGTAACCTGTCCACCCTGTTTCACCTCGGAAACGACGTCTATTTTGTGTGGTCAAGCTATGACAGTGTAGCGCTGGCCAATATCCGCCAGTTCTGCAAGAGAGGCAACGGCGACATGCAGGCCACCAAGAATGGTGTTTCTTTTGGGATAAAATCGTTTGAATCACTTCGTACCACCATCCAAGACCTGTCAATGTTCAAGGACATCAATGCTTTGTTGAAAGCACGTGGCTCGCTAGTGATTCACAACGAACCAACGGCAGCGGATTTTTCAAGCCTGTTGGCTGGCCTACCGTTCACCATGTATGGTATGTGGCTTGACCGTCTGCACGAGAACTGTGCACGTTGCGGGGAAATGGTCACGTTGTTTACACAACCAACTGTTCGTGAAGCCAGCCATGCCTGTGAATGGGGATTGGGTACACTGAATCTAACGGATGAAATGATGAACGACATCATTACTGAGCTTGGAAATGGCAAACGTCTCATTGGCATGATGTTGTTACTGCGTCCTTGGGGCCAGCTTACCGGATTTGACGACATTTTGGGTTTTAACGCCAAACAGTTTTTGGACCAGCATAAGGATACCCTGTGGGAGTCTGTCAAGCGTATTGCTATGGAGAAGCTGAAGATTACGGAGATTGGAGACGGGAAGATGAAACTGCCTATCGAAATCAACAAGGCCCAGGAAGGAAACAGCGGCAACGGTGGTGAAGACGGTGGTGTCTAAAGCGACGGAATCGTTTGCGTTTTGTGTTACGGTAAAGCATGTCTGTGTTACCATAAAAATGTGAAATGTAAACGCTAAAAAAAAGTGCTGATTGCTTCTACTTCTACCTCAGGGACATAAAATGTGAAATGTAAAACCCAAAAAAATTTGCTGCTTTTTTATTTTATTCAAGTTCTTCATACATTGCTGTGTTCATGTTAAAGTGATTGTTTACCCATTGACAAACCATTGCATCATTGTTTGCGTAATTTTTTGTGAAATAATGAATAATGTCTCTATATGATTCTCGCTTGCGCGCTTATAAATAAAAAAAATGCAAAATTGACCGCAGACTGTCGAAAACGTTTGTTGTATACGTTCCATTTGATAAACAACATGTAAATCAGTTAACCATTCTCTAATCTCGTCAAAATACTCCACAGATCGTCCGTATGAGTCGAAAAACTCGATGGATGACGGCTCGCTTTGATAGAATGCTAACCAGTGTTCACCAGAACCACTGGATTTGTCCGTGTTGACGATGTAGGCGGCAGGTAAAACATTGGAGCGTTCGGGAAGTGTATCCCGGGCATAAACTCCTCGAAATATCCTCTCCGTTTTTGGATTTTGGCAAAGTATCTTTGTCATTGTTCGATTATCCATTTTAGTTAGTTGGTAAAGTCACAAATTAGCTGACGAAAATTGTTAATTTCTATTACCGCGTCAAACGTAAGAAATGTGACCATGATCGTGGGCTGCTTGAGCGGTTGGTTGAAGACTACTCGGATGCCTAAATTACCCTGACGAATTAAACTTAGAGGGCCGAGTCCGGTTCCCCCTGGCGTTAAATCAAAGCCGTAAATACAGAATCCGTTTGCATACTCGTCGCGATTAAAAGGCAGTGCGCCAAAAGGACTGTTACGCCGTCCTAAAGTGTCTAGCAGACCATCGTAGCACTCCAAGTAATTACCGTTTGCATAATCCGGCTCGTACGGCCGATTAGGAAAAGACTGTCCATCAACTTCGACGCTGATTTGAGACAAATTAAAGTGTTGAAAATTGAATGGATTTGTCTTTTTTGTGCCGTTAAAAGCATCCGCTGCGACAAAAGCCACAAAAAGCACCTTGGGGACTTGACCAATGTGTATGTTATTAAAAACAGTGCTTTGTATGTTGGCAGGTAATTCGATCGGGCGCATCAGAACACGTTCTATAGGATATTTTGCTGTTGTGGTCAATAACCGCTTGCTTATAGCATTCATGTATTCTGGAACCCCTGTAATAGTAATGCATTAGATTTTTTTTATGCAGATATTTTCAAATTTTTCCTGCTGCTTACCAACATAACGGCGAACAAAAATTCTTGGATTGCGTATAAATAATTTAAATTCGTCCTGCGCCGGATTCGCAAAATCGCGAAGATAGAATTCCGGTTTATGCAAAACAAAGCGTATTTGTAATGGAACTCCAGTTATCAAAGGCTTGTCTTGCATGAAAATATCCGAAAACAATTTCCCGCTTAAAGGGATGTATTCATGTTTTGCGAAAAGCCTGAGTCGTGATTGTTCGGCTGAGTTGTTAACCGAATCTTCAAAGCTTCCGGCGACATCCAAGTAAAACCCACAGGATGTTAGCTGTGTATTCATCGCCTCTTTGTGTAATTTAGCAAGCACTCAAACATTGCTCTGTATGGATAATAGATTGCGCAGTCGCTTACCAATCGGTTAGCAACCGAAACTTGAACTGATTGAAACATTGAATGAATCAAATTATTTACAGGAGCACAGGTATCCGTCGCTTTGATTCGCTCCCAACTACCATCAGCATTCCTTTTCTTTAGTGCCACTTCTAATTCTATGCTTAAATCCGGTAAAGAAACCATGGCGTTTGATGAAGGAGCTATATAAAATTTATGTCACCACCCGCCGGAATATTTTCCGGAATGGCGGCTGGGGCCGATTCTTTCTTCTTCTGTCCGGAATCGGTCCGCAAACGAAGGCGGTATGGCAAAATGTGCGATTCTGCAGCAATGGCAAGTTCTGAGCCTTCGCTTATGGAAGCCATTTCTAAATATAGTCAGGAAGATCAAACGGTGGGACACAGCGAATTTCGGTAGTGCGTTACCGCTGCGTTGGTTTCTTTAATACCCCTTTTCTCCCTTTTTACCGCCGCTAGATGCTTGTTGAGTTGGTGCGAGAACTTGGGCGATTTTTGTTGCCCACAGATTTTGCAGCTTCATGTACCGCTGTACTAGCTGTTTTTTAAATGAGGCGTAGCAGCTGCTAAAGCGGTTTAGCCTGCGGCGCTGCCGCCCTTACAACTGGTGCAACAAACGAGCAACCTTGGAAAATACTGCACGCAGAAAACTACCAAAACCTCCACCGTTTTGATAGCTTCCACGATATCGAACAAATCCGCTCCCCAGCTGTGTATGACCTAGTAAATCATCAAATAATCCCGGATCAGGCAACGGGGCCCCCCCAACCCCCTTCGCCTGGTTTAACTGTTCGACCAGCAATCGTGAGTTGTTTTTCTTGTCAACTTGATAGCCAAAGAATGTTTTGTTGTAAAGCTCACCGCAGTTGTAGAATCCAGCTTCGGCCAGCTTGTACACCAAGTGTTTTTTTTCTTCGGGCCACGGTCTGTCGTCAGGAAAACGCCCGCGCATACATGGTGTTATACTTTGCGCAGTCGGGATTGTTTGGTGGTGAATGGTTGTACTCAATGTTGTCCTGATCGTAATCCATCCGCAGCCTGTTGCATTCCACCCACATCTGTGGGAAGTTATCTTTAACTGCTTTGCCAAAGCATGGATTCTTGCACGGTGTTCGATAGATGCCCGTTAGACATGTCCCTCAATCTCACAGCAGTAAACACAACGGATCTGGTGCTGGATCCCCGTGCAGTACCAGCCCAGTTCGGCGTACTCTTTCGCCACTTCGAGGGTAATTTTACCCCACAACCACGAAATGTTTCAATGCGATTCTCAACACTTTCGGCTGGATAGCGCGGATCCCCACGAGGGCCAAAAGCACTTGCAAAACCGTCCATTGTTCTGTTAGCGTGTAGCCGTGCGTGCGTGCGTGTGTGCTCTGCTCTACGGTTTATAAAGCCCAGTGTGAACAACAAAATGCTGAGCAACAAATTGCTGAACCGGATTTTGTGGTCAGGGTGTTTAGTGTATTTGATTATTATAAATACAGGCTTCTAATTCCAACTCGTTTTCATTATTCTTCCTGACACTTTAGTTAGTCTACCTTTTCTTCTGATATACCATGACTAGTCTGCCTCTTCCAAACGCGGTTTCGTACCCGATAAAACTGATCTTGTCGGGAAGCAAAGCGCAAGTTTGCGAGCGGAAAGATCGCTTTCCACTATGAAGGATTCCCTACCATGAAGTTCGGGTACGACAAGTTCATCTGCACCCGCATCAACAGTGACACCCAGGCCTTGGAGTTCATAATTGGCGACTTTACGACTGCCAGTCCTCCTGACCAGATGCGAAATGGACGCTGGGAGAGAAACACATTTTTCTCACCAACGACCAGTTCATGCGCCTCGTTGGACTCATCTACAACAACATTACGACTTTAATCCGGGATCCACAGCTAACCAGCGGTAACCTGTCCACCCTGTTTCACCTCGGAAACGACGTCTATTTTGTGTGGTCAAGCTATGACAGTGTAGCGCTGGCCAATATCCGCCAGTTCTGCAAGAGAGGCAACGGCGACATGCAGGCCACCAAGAATGGTGTTTCTTTTGGGATAAAATCGTTTGAATCACTTCGTACCACCATCCAAGACCTGTCAATGTTCAAGGACATCAATGCTTTGTTGAAAGCACGTGGCTCGCTAGTGATTCACAACGAACCAACGGCAGCGGATTTTTCAAGCCTGTTGGCTGGCCTACCGTTCACCATGTATGGTATGTGGCTTGACCGTCTGCACGAGAACTGTGCACGTTGCGGGAAATGGTCACGTTGTTTACACAACCAACTGTTCGTGAAGCCAGCCATGCCTGTGAATGGGGATTGGGTACACTGAATCTAACGGATGAAATGATGAACGACATCATTACTGAGCTTGAAATGGCAAACGTCTCATTGGCATGATGTTGTTACTGCGTCCTTGGGGCCAGCTTACCGGATTTGACGACATTTTGGGTTTTAACGCCAAACAGTTTTTGGACCAGCATAAGGATACCCTGTGGGAGTCTGTCAAGCGTATTGCTATGGAGAAGCTGAAGATTACGGAGATTGGAGACGGGAAGATGAAACTGCCTATCGAAATCAACAAGGCCCAGGAAGGAAACAGCGGCAACGGTGGTGAAGACGGTGGTGTCTAAGCGACGGAATCGTTTGCGTTTTGTGTTACGGTAAAGCATGTCTGTGTTACCATAAAATGTGAAATGTAAACGCTAAAAAAAGTGCTGATTGCTTTACTTCTACCTCAGGGACATAAAATGTGAAATGTAAAACCCAAAAAATTTGCTGCTTTTTTATTTTATTCAAGCTCTGCATACATTGCTGTGTTCATGTTAAAGTGATTGTTTACCCATTGACAAACCATTGCATCATTGTTTGCGTAATTTTTTGTGAAATAATGAATAATGTCTCTATATGATTCTTCGCTTGCGCGCTTATAAATAAAAAAAATGCAAAATTGACCGCAGACTGTCGAAAACGTTTGTTGTATACGTTCCATTTGATAAACAACATGTAAATCAGTTAACCATTCTCTAATCTCGTCAAAATACTCCACAGATCGTCCGTATGAGTCGAAAAACGGCTGGATGGATGACCAGGCTGTTGACGCTTTGGAGCGTTCGGGAAGTGTATCCGGCATAAACTCCTCGAAATATCCTCTCCGTTTTTGGATTTTGGCAAAGTATCTTTGTCATTGTTCGATTATCCATTTTAGTTAGTTGGTAAAGTCACAAATTAGCTGACGAAAATTGTTAATTTCTATTACCGCGTCAAACGTAAGAAATGTGACCATGATCGTGGGCTGCTTGAGCGGTTGGTTGAAGACTACTCGATGCCTAAATTACCCTGACGAATTAAACTTAGAGGCCGAGTCCGGTTCCTCTGGCGTTAAATCAAAGCCGTAAATACAGAATCCGTTTGCATACTCGTCGCGATTAAAAGGCAGTGCGCCAAAAGGACTGTTACGCCGTCCTAAAGTGTCTAGCAGACCATCGTAGCACTCCGTAATTACCGTTTGCATAATCCGGCTCGTACGGCCGATTAGGAAAAGACTGTCCATCAACTTCGACGCTGATTTGAGACAAATTAAAGTGTTGAAAATTGAATGGATTTGTCTTTTGTGCCGTTAAAAGCATCCGCTGCGACAAAAGCAAAAAGCACCTTGGGGACTTGACCAATGTGTATGTTATTAAAAACAGTGCTTTGTATGTTGGCAGGTAATTCGATCGGGCGCATCAGAACACGTTCTATAGGATATTTTGCTGTTGTGGTAATAACCGCTTGCTTATAGCATTCATGTATTCTGGAACCCCTGTAATAGTAATGCATTAGATTTTTTTTATGCAGATATTTTCAAATTTTTCCTGCTGCTTACCAACATAACGGCGAACAAAAATTCTTGGATTGCGTATAAATAATTTAAATTCGTCCTGCGCCGGATTCGCAAAATCGCGAAGATAGAATTCCGGTTTATGCAAAACAAAGCGTATTTGTAATGGAACTCCAGTTATCAAAGGCTTGTCTTGCATGAAAATATCCGAAAACAATTTCCCGCTTAAAGGGATGTATTCATGTTTTGCGAAAAGCCTGAGTCGTGATTGTTCGGCTGAGTTGTTAACCGAATCTTCAAAGCTTCCGGCGACATCCAAGTAAAACCCACAGGATGTTAGCTGTGTATTCATCGCCTCTTTTGTGTAATTTAGCAAGCACTCAAACATTGCTCTGTATGGATAATAGATTGCGCAGTCGCTTACCAATCGGTTAGCAACCGAAACTTGAACTGATTGAAACATTGAATGAATCAAATTATTTACAGGAGCACAGGTATCCGTCGCTTTGATTCGCTCCCAACTACCATCAGCATTCCTTTTCTTTAGTGCCACTTCTAATTCTATGCTTAAATCCGGTAAAGAAACCATGGCGTTTGATGAAGGAGCTATATAAAATTTATGTCACCACCCGCCGGAATATTTTCCGAATGGCGGCTGTGGGGCCGATTCTTTCTTCTTCTGTCCGGAATCGGTCCGCAAACGAAGGCGGTATGGCAAAATGTGCGATTCTGCAGCAATGGCAGGTTCTGACCCTTCGATTATGGAAGCCATTTCTAAATATAGTCAGGAAGATCAAATGGTGGGACCCGGCGAATTTTGGTAGTGCGTTTCCGCTTCGTTGGCTTCTTGTACACTTTTTCTTCCTTTTTACCGCTAGATGTTTGTTGAGTTGGTGCGAGAACTTGGGCGATTTTGTTGCCCACAGATTTTGCAGCTTCATGTACCGCTGTACTAGCTGCTTCTTTAAATGAGGCGTAGCAGCTGCTAAAGCGGTTTAGCTCGTGGCGCTGCCGCCCTTACAACTGGTGCAACAAAACGAGCAACCTTGGAAAATACTGCACGCAGAAAACTACCAAAACCTCCACCGTTTTGATAGCTTCCACGATATCGAACAAATCCGCTCCCCAGCTGTGTATGACCTAGTAAATCATCAAATAATCCCGACCAGGCGCAAAGCTTTATATCCCATTTTCAGTATCTTGCCGGTCGGAAATGGAGCTTCACCATCGATTTTCCTGTTGCGAATTTAGCGTTGTCTCCGAGATCAGTGGCAATTGTTACTTCGATGTTGTCGAAAATGGGGCGTAAAAGTGGAACATAATGAGGCATTTCAAAACGTTCCGTGATAATTTTGAAAGCCTCAGTTGCCTTAATAGGCACTGCTCTTAAAACCTGCGCATACGTGTCACCAAGCAAAGTAAAATCCGCAACATCGCAATAAATATATAAAGATTGATTCCCAATCATGGCGTTTATAGCTTCCTGGGCAGTAAACAAAAGTTTTGGATAATTATCGGTGCCGGCTTTGACTTTTTTCGTTCCGGTTGTTGAACGCTTTCTAAACCAGACGTATTTTGTTTTGAACCGGTTCCTTCGGTATTTTTTGATGACGGTGATTCTGTTTTTTTCGCAGAAGCAGAAGTTGTTGCTGATAGCGCAGCTGGCTTTGGCGCTGGTGTCTGCGCAGGCGGCGGTGGTGGTTGGGGCGGTGAAACTGTATTTGTTTTCGCAACTGTTTGTTGTCGAGCTTTTCTTTGAAAAATTCCTCCAACTGATTTAAACCGTCAAAATTTTGCGCAAGGTCAACAATATTTGCAGGATCAGAATAGGCAAACAGTTGTCGATGCTGACACCCCAATATGCGTTTCAGCAGTTCATTGTTAATAGCCAGAATAACGGTATTGGCATTAATTGCAATTTGCACTTTTGATTGTTAGCTAGTAATTCAATAGAAAATGCTCTCCTCTTTTGGATTCTTGTCCTTTTGCCAAGAGGAGCTTGAATTTGCGAAGAGATTGTTGCAATGATTTGTTCGTTGGTATAATTACCGGCGTGTAAAGTAATGCGCTTTTTCTCAAACAGAAACTTTTCCAACCCTGTTTTAGCATCCGAATTTGTTACAATATCGTAAACCTGCAAACAATCCATGGTCTGCTCTGTAGGAGATTGTACATGGAATTTGGGTAATAGAGTTCGACAATTGCAACTTCCCATTTTCCAGACAATGAAATCGTTTTGCATAATTTGGTTTTCCAACTGGATGCAGTGTTATTCGAGTAAATATCTGTGCAAGCATCACTCGGCAATGTGATGTAAAATGGCTGTTGATATTGCAAGCTATTCATTTTCTAATCCGCGTTAGCTCCCTTGCATAAAATTTTCCTACTATTGGCTCCTCTTTTTCATCCTCGAGCTCATACACTGGCTCCGGTGTATGTGGTATTACCTTTGCTATTCGAAAAGCTCCTCCTGAAAGTTTGTTTCAAAACCTTTTTCAAAGTCCTGCTTTTTTTGGCAATTTGACGACATCTTTCACCTTAAATACTGGTTTCTTTTTTTATGGTCTGTTTTCTCGTATAATCGATTAAACACAAGCAGGAATTTTCTTCAGTCACATCCGCAGGACAAAAGCCATGAGAAGAGTGAGGAGTGTGATTATATGTCCATACAATATTTTGTAGCCGATCGTAATATTTTGGAGATTTTCGACTAGTAAATAAGCGCCATATGCGCTCACGCAGCGTTCGAATAACGCGCTCCGCCATGGAACATTTTATGTCATCGTTTTCCGAACTGAATAGCATAATCTCTTTCCGTTTGAGTAAATCCCTGACATTTTTATTAAAAAATTCACGGCCTTTATCAGCCTGTATTTTGTCGAATGGACCCAGGCGTTCTAGTATTTTTCCAGTGCTTTTGCCGTTGATAAACCATCTTTACACTTAATTAACTCGCATTCTATTTTTTTAGAAAAACAATCAATAGCAACCAACACGTAGCCATAATTTTGTTCCACTTTTTAAACTTTTGCATATCCATCAAATCTACCTGAGCTGGCTATTTTATTTAGGACGACCACCGGATTCCTGTGGAATTTTCGGTTGACAGGCTTATGTAAAGTGTAGGCATCGATCCCTCAAGAATATTTTTGGCTTTTGGAAACATTTTCTGGAAGGTTTTTGTGAAACCGCTCGAGCCCCCTAGGCTGCTCAGTGCACTAGGATTGAGATAGTGCTGGTCCATCGGAAACAGGCTGAGTAATTTTAGGTACCTCGTTGGCTTTGTCACCAGCTTTAGACGAATCTTCTATTTTATTTTCGTCACTGTCATCAGAACAGCAAGAAGAAACACAATTCAATTTCATCCCTTGTCCAAAATTTAGATTTACCGGCACACAACCCGACATTTTAAAGAACCTTTAGCCAGCGGCCTTTAATGCCTTGCCCTTTTATAAAAAACTTTGTCTGCTCTCGTACTGCTCGCCACGGCGGCGTGGTACTTCTTCTGCGCTTACAGCTTGGAATTTATTATCGGGTGATATTTTTGTTTCGTTTAGCGTTTGTTCCAATACGCGTTTACCGCGTTTCCCTTTTTCATTTGACGGTAATGAAAACACTGGGAGATCATATTCATCCGAATCATCCGAATCAATATCAGTCAGGGTTTTTTTCTTGATTTTTCTGCGTGATTTTGACGATGCTGTTGTGGCGCGAACTCTTTTCTTTTTCGCTTTTTTGGGTTCGGTTAACGGTGTGGTTAAGATTGATGGAGTCGGAGTTGTGGCGTCGTTTATACTTACGGACAGACTATCCAAGGGATTACCTTCTTGAAGGGCTCTGGGCTTTAATGCCATGAACCGTTCTAAATTTTACTAAGTAATTGTGCTTTCTGCCATTCACTTAAATTTTGACTTGAAAGGATTTTGATGTCAAATCGCCAAGCGATAAAATGTTGTTCGCTTCAGGTGGAGCTTGTAAAACTGTCAGCTCGGCGGCTCGCTTCTTGATATCCCGCTCAGGCACAATATAATGTACCTCCATGACCTTAAATTAGGAATTTAGCGCTCCGGCCAGAACACTTGCTAAAACTGGCAGCACTGCACCCAGAAAGCCACCTTTTGTGTTAATAGCGCTTTTTAGCTTTGTGGGATACCGTCGAAGAGCTAATAATCGTATCGGCTTTTTCCAGCGTCTGCAAATTCGCGTACTTTCTGGTGATAAATTCACGGTATTTTTTACGATATTCAAGCAGCACTCTTCCAGCCCTTTAATATGCTTTTTGTTACAATGATTCGCGACAGCTCTGCGATCTTTGGGGTTGAGCGACGAGAGAAACAGCAAAAAGAAGCAAATTCTTTCAAATGTTTATCATGCTGACGGCACTGCACAGAAATTCGGGTCGGTGTAAATTTTGCTGTTTGAAAGTCCGTTTTGTTTTCTTGCACAACATGAGATCTAACACGCAAAATAATCGGGACAATTGGTTTTAAATCCAAAATCAAAGGTTCAAATGGAGTAGCAGTAATCTTTTGTACGCTTTTTTCAGATGCTTAAATCCTGTTTGTCTTGATAAATAATCGAGTTGGTTGTTGTCGCGAACATTTTTAAACAACACAATATACTGAGTATTTAAGGCAATATCCCGACTTGCTTTACCTTGCTTAAATAAATTCTGTGTGATATAAATTGCTGACAAATTTCTGTGATGTATTCCTTGCGTAAATAGTTTCGTGGCTAACTCACTACTTGCCATTTCGCCCGCCAGATCATCAATAATTAGCAGATTGCTTTCGTTTTAGAAAAACTCCGAATCTAGTAAATCGTCTTTTAACCCTTTAACAAATTCTGCTGCTGGAAAATTTTTTAATTTCTTCGTAAGAGTTTTGCCATTGACTGTATGCTACCACTATTCTGGTTGGGACGACGTCCATTGCATTTCCTTTCAGCATTTTAAGAACATATTGTGTTTTACCACTCATTGTTGGCCCACATATTATTGTCTGAAAGGCCATTGGAACCTGAGATCATAACCAACTTCTGGATACATGGCACAAATAACCAATATCGTCGCAACTGCGCACTTGAATGTGCCAATCGACTTGCACCAGCTTAATTTGAACAGAGACTTTATCACAGAATACGATCCTAAAAAATTCTCTTGTCTTTTGTGGCGCGTAATATATCCGAAAAAATTCCACTGCCAATTATATCGCAACGGTAAAATTACTGTCAATGGCGGACGCACACTGCGCGAGTCACGAAATTATGCAAAATACTTTTTGCGAAAGCTTATTGCTACGGGTTACAAAGGAGCACGAATAACAAATTATAAGGTTGTTAATATTATTGCTTCATGTCAGCTGCGACGACAAAACCTTGAAAATATTGGCCATTCAACTGGTGACAAATACTACGAGCCAGAGATATTTCCAGGCATGACAATAAAGATGAAAAAAGCCACATGTATAGTCTTTAATAGTGGAAAATGTAACATACTTGGTTTAAAAAAATTGAACATATTGAGGAAGTCTATCAGAACTTTGCCAACTTCTCAAATAGATTTTGCTCGAGCTTCATTTTGGAATTCTTTTCCATTTTCCTTAGCTGGTGATTCGACACTCTCCATTGACACCGCGTTGCTCCTCGGTACAATCGCAATCGTCTGAAAATTATACATATATGCAATATTGTTTTTTTGCCAGGATTTTTAAAAGGTACCAATTTCTTCTTCTGTTTCATAGGAGCTGAAGGAACTGTCCGAATCCGTATCGTATCCTGTAATTAAAGGTGCAGTTGACTTGTGGTATTACTCAATTAAATTTTTTTCACTACCGGAGTCGTTGGAGCGTCCGGCTGTTCATGATTGAGCATTACAATATGTCCAGGAGTTTGGTTACAATGCTTGCACGTGTTGTTTTTAACTGTGAGAACGCATTTGATTATAACAGTCTATATCAACAAAATCCTGTGCGTGCATTTTGCTGCACAGCAATTTGTTTCACAGCATTATCTTTCTCGATAAACTATTTTGCGTGTGAGAGCTCTTATATAAACACATGTGAAATTAACCAAGTCAAGTCATTAATGTCAGTGTGACGTTTGCTATGTGATTACTTTCACTGCTGTTTCTTCTCCGTTTGTCATAGAAAGACATTTGTTTTCTAGGCAACTGAGTAGATAAAGCTGTGACGGTTAATTTTTATTCGTAATTACTTTCTATTTGCCGATTCCAGATACACTAATTACCGGTAGAAAAGGACTGTATTTTCTGGAGCAGCTGTCGTTTGCGCGCTGACAACAAATGCGTGCAAAGGATAGATGTTCCCAAAAATACTCTTTAAATTAAACGAAAACTTTGACTGATAAATTTAACTTCAAACTACTCTCTGCTTCAAATCAACCTGCTAATTAACCAAAAAAACAAGGGTTAAATTTTTTGAGCAGTTGTCGTTTACGTGGTAAACAACAATCGCACGTAAACGATAAATGCTCCAAATGATACCCTTAAAATAAAAAACAAAAATGAACTACTGCACAGTTATGGGTAATTCTGTTTCGATGAACACTTAAAATAACATAAGCAAATGGCACGCGCAGCGAATATATATTCGTTTTTAATCATAATAATTCTGTAAGTTTTACCACCGTTGTAGTCGTTAATTTTATGTCCTAAGTAAAGTTAAAAAGAAATGGCAGTATGTATTAACGTCTACTTCCTTTTAGGATTCCAAAACCCGCAACGAAACTGCCACAATATTTTAAGGATTTTGCCAGCCATAGCAATGTCTACAGCATCAAGTATAGAAACCGACTGGCTGTGGCCACCACCAAGTACTTAAACATCCAGTCCGACGAATGGCGCACTAAGACGGTAAGAAATGTTATTATGCAGTAACCTGATTATCAGTTGCATTTATTTACAGGGTAAACTGGTGCGCAAGTTCCAGAAGAGCGCTCTTGACCTTGCGTACATTCACCACCATCAGAAAACAATGTTCACTGCTATTATTGTGATACTGAAGAAGCTGTTGGACGTTGCACAAGCAATGGAAAAGTATCACATGGAAAGCATTGCAACTCTTTTGGCTTCCTGTCCGCCAGACAGTATGCCATCGTCTGATGAGGGCTACTGGATTGATGAAATATCAAATTACCCATCACACTACTCGCAGAAAATCACACGCATCATCGCTGACAACAAAAAGAAACAAGACGAAACGAAATTGCTGGAGAAAAATTCGCGAACTCACATTGGAACGACCAGTGAACTTGTGCCTACCGATCAGCTGTCGGAAAGTGAGCTTAAGGCCAGAACCAAGGCGTACAAATCCTTGTGGAAACAACTGACTGAGCTGACAAACTCTGTATCAATGTATAACGACAAAATTAAGGAACACTGCCTCTCCCTGATAACTGGCTTTGAACATCTCAAATCAAAGCTAAACATTGAGAAGATGACCATTGGTAAGTGTAGTTCCTCTGACTTGTATTAAGTTTTATTTCACAGTTTATTGCAGCCCAGGAAGCGTTCCTTCCCATTGTCCAAGAAATGTCCACTGTTAGCACTCTCATTGCTGACCGATACCTGACCCAGTCTGAGAACGGACGTGATGTCAGCGCTGCTTTGAACAAACTGGATGTTGCCATAAACCTGGCTAAGAACGCGCTGCATGGTGTGATCAGCTTGTCTATGTGTATTCATTTTTAATGTGGTTTTATTTCATTTTGTCAGGTGACCATCCGGAAGTCCGTGATGACCCACGCGTGGATGACATAGGAGAAAGCGAATCGGAAATGAGCACCTCGGACGATGAATAACAAGCTATTACTTACTGGTTTTCATTTTGCTGTTGGGCTTATAAACTATATAAAAATTCTGAATAACGTAATTGTTTTATGCGTCTTATCCGCTTTAGCTTTTGATGCTTTCACCTACTTTATACTATACCCGTACATAAATCAAATAATAATACAGTACAGTCAATGGTCAAGGGATTCCTTATACACTATAGAAAACTAGGAGTAAATATTTAGATACAGTCAACAACTAACGATTTAATCAGTAACTATGGTAATATTTTTGTAAATTATTAATACAAAGTATATTTTAGTTTTAATTTTTTGCGGAATTTATTTACTTATTGTGACGTCACAAACTGCAGTCCGGAAGTCCAGTAGATAACTGGAATCCAAAATCCTTTGCGGGACGCCGTTTACTACTGGTTACAATTCTGTACAGTTGTGAAATTGCTAGTAGTTGGCGGGGTGTTATGTCAACCTTGCTTTTACTTTGTGACATGTTATTCAACTAGACCACTGGGTTTGGCAGGTGTTTGTCCTGCTGAAATTGTTGTAAGCAAATGTGTTTTGGTTTTCTGACTTCTGAGGGTCACGTGCTACTGGTGCTATTCTGCAGTAAAGAAC
>NW_026570624.1:0-26524 GCF_019649055.1 Paramacrobiotus metropolitanus | reverse complement strand
ACTGTTGCACAGTACAAAACCAAAATTCAATTCACCAAACCATTCAGTTTCGAATGTGGAGCCATACGAAGGACAGTAAGTTCTTGGACGAAGTCGGTGAAGTCGTGAAACACTATGAGCATTGTGATGAACAGCGTATTTAAATGATGTTATGGAGCACTTTGTGAATGATCTCTCAGCTGTGGTTGAGAAATGTTTCGCACCCGGCGAATAAAACGCGCATCTCCACCGTGGATGAATGACGATATTAAAAAAAGATAAAAACGAAAGACCAGATGTACGAGCAGAAATGCAAGGCGCGTGGGACACCGATATATGATCAGCTAACTCGCGAGTACAAGCGTGTAAAACAGCAAGTCGCTACGGCTAATTTGAATGCTAAAGAAGAATTCTTCAAAGAAAATAAGCGCAGAAGTGTCGTCGTGGAAGGAAATTGGCCGAACACTGAAAAAGATGCGAGTCCCCGTGCAGTTGCAGCTAATTTGAACGAGATTAATCGTCATTTTGTAACCATGGGCCAACACGGAATTCCACATGATCCCCAGAACCGCCGCCGGGACATAATACTTCTAGGTTCGCGCATGTTGATACAGCAGCAGTGGCGGCCACTGCGTCAAATGGCTTCAAAAAGAAAAGCCCAGGGCCGAATGGGATGCCACCAAAACTGCTGAAAAACGAAATTTTAAATCCACATTGTCAATTTGTCATCCGTATGTCAATTTGTCAAAATCTTTCAAATTGGCAGCCAACCAGGCATTATCGTTTGGGTTACTCTTTAGATAATTACCATGAATAAAATAGGCAAAACTACAGATCCATAAAAAAAAATGGGTCATTCCCAAGAAAAACGGAATTTTAAAACCACCTTGTCAATTTGTCATCCGTATGTCAATTTGTCAAAAACAGATCAAATTGGCAGCCAAACAGGCATTATCGTTTGGTTTTCTCTTTCGATGATTACTATAATTGAAAGATCGCGCTTCATGAATCGCGCCGTTAATTGCCCCAGTCCTAACGCAGATGGTGAATCGGTCGCTAGAACGGAGTTTTTCCTTCCGTCTTTAAAAAAGCGTTTTCCCATTAAAAGCAGTTCCCGCAGTGTGTGACGATTTTCGCCTGATTTCGCTGCTCTGTAATTTCTCGAAAGCTTTCGAGAAATGTATACTACAGTGCGCTTTCTGAAGATCACAACATCCTATCCCCGAATCAGTCTGGATTCCGAGACGGCCATTCCTGTGAAACTCTTTTACTAAAAACAACGGAAAAGTGGAAAAGACACTGGACAGTAGCAATGTGACGGCATTGTGTTTTTAGATCTCAAGAAAGCATTCGACAGTGTAAATATTCACGGTTGTTAGAAAAGATGAAGCAATATAGGAGCCGGGGTTATCGTAGTGGAGTGGCTGCACAGTTACCTCACCGGAAGAGTACAGCGGGTGCGAGATGGTCAACGAGTGTCTGACTGGCTACCGCTAACATCTGGTGTACCAGGGACTGTGCTGGACCGATTCTTTTCACCATATACATTAATGACGTGCTGATGTTGGGAGCAGGCGATTGCGATGTCGACTGCTTTGCAGATGACACGATCGCTCATGCGACTGACGAAAAGCATTGCGGCCGCAAATTGAACAGTGGACTAGTGCGCGTCGGCCGAGCACTGGAAGAAAATTTGTTGCAAGTAAACCCAAAGAAATGCCAAGCGATGTGATTATGCACTGACCGAAATACAGAACCGGATCCGGAAGTCGTCATTAAAGGGTCGGTAATTAACATTGCGAAATGTGTACGGTATCTTGGTGTTGAAATCAATAATCACCTGAAGTTGAATGAGCAGTTCAGAAAGGTACAATGGAAAGGAATTTTGGCATTGCCATGATTGGGCACAACAAGGGCTCAGCATGTCACAGCGCAAAGGTCTTTATCACGCCTGCTTCGGCTGCCATATCGCACACCAGTCGCCGGTATGGTCTGCAGCGTCTTCGACTGAGCGCGACAAGCTAGTCGGACTACAACGTAAAGGTCTGAAAACCATCGCTGATTTCAAGATGCCGGTTACTCCGGAACTGTATCAGAAGTTGGGTATCCCTCACATATTCGACCGATGGCGTCAGAGCGATGCGGTGTGGTTGTTCAAGTTCTGGAATAAAGATCAGTTCCAGCTTCCGGCCTACCTCCTGGACATGATTCAAGTAAAGATAACACCACGCGCTACAACTTGGGAAGCCGGCCCGGATCGATGTTACGCGGGCAAAGAAAGTTATCGGAGGGTGGACTATGGAAGTGCGCCTAAAGCGTCTTCTTGATAAAATTTTTGCTGTTAATCCTAAAATTCTCGAAGCCAGTTCTGTACCTTCTTTCAAATTTCTACTCAGATCTGTTAATCGCTCCTAAATGTTTTTGTTAGCAGAAAATTGTTTTGTGCGACCAGACGTGAGAGATCCCCTTCGGGGTCGTCTGCTCTTGTGCCGTAATAGTAGTAGTAGTAGTATATATCGGGCTGAGTAACGAGTGCGTGGCCCTGCAAGTCAGTCAACAGATGGCTCTAGCGAGGACAGAAAGGTATGACGAAATACAAAAAAAATGAATCACGGACGTGCTTTTAGTTCTGACCAAGATAGTACTAAAACGGATGAATTACGCATTAGTCACCGGCTCGTTGGGAAGCTTAAAATTTCAATGGTGCGCCGTGTGCACTGTCGTCTGATCGTAGTCATCGTACAATTAGGGATTCTATTCTATTTGAGCAAAAAGATTTTGGCTTATAAAGGTTTCTTATACTGTTTACTTTAACTCCAGGCTATCGGTCAAGTATATTTAATTAGTTAGATAGACCGGAAATGGATACCGAAGCAAGATGGCGCCGTCTGCGCAATTAGTCGAGTGTCGGCACTGCCAATTATCAGCCATCTTTCCGTATACTATACCAGAAAAACTTGGCCAAGGAGAAATGTGCAGCGTGTTCCTAGCCCAGGATGATTCCGGTCAACAGTATGCCGCTAAGCTAATACCATTGCGAAAGGACCATGTAGATGAAGATCTAAAACGCTGGATCGAAGAATTTGAAACTATCCTACAGCTAAGCTCGGACCCAAAGAATAAAAATCTACTGAAATATCTGCATATGGATATCATCATTCTGGAGAAAGCACCGGAATTTCTCATCCTGATGGAATTATGGCCCGGTGGGAAATTATTCCAGTGGTAGTTTAGAACCTTCTGATGTTAACTACGATTTTGCCCGCATTTAAAAAAAACCGATACGCAAATTTGCTGGCATTAGCTCGTTGAGACATAGTGTAATTAACTAAACTTAGGACATTAGTTTTCTGCAACGTTATTCTCTACTGTAACAGACAAGTGCGAGGAGATCACAAGTGAGCTTTATTGTACAAATAAAGGAACAGTGCTGCGTAATAGCAGGAAAGCAAGAACAAAGGCATCGATGGCCAAATCTAGCAAGTGGATGCTAAAAGGTTCTTGAGCGTCTGATGGCGTGAATGGAATCCTGGCGGCAACCACGTGCGTGCTGCTGGGCAGTCGTATCAGCTGTGTGATGATGTGCAGACTGGACTCCATCCAACGCGAGCGTACGAACGCTGAATAGTACTGCGAAAGAGGGACGAGAGAGCAAGTACTGCTTAGTGTGTGCGCTGCGTCTATCCGCTTCAGCGGATGAGTCATTGCAGCAGCAGCACACGTACGCAAAGCGAGAGAGGCGATAACGGCATGCAATGGGCACAAGTACGTCCTGTGTGGACCGTACGCACCAGGCGCGGTCGTACGCCTCTGACACTACAATAATTATCGAATTTGTAGCTTCCCCGTAATGACGGAGCCCCCGCAAAAGCGCACCGAGACATAATGGCTCCTGATGATGACTGATGACCCTAGACACTGTCGACAACCTGAAAGCATATAAAAAAACCTAACACTTTAAGAAACCACCGTGACTACAATCATCAATAAACGGTGACTACAGCCTATCTACTGATTTTACCCTGTCAACAGGAAGGAATAAACGGTCTAGTTTTCTCATTTGATACGAATGTGCCATCGCTGTAGCATCACATTATTGATAATAAAATCTGGAAAGGCTTTCTTAAAGCAGCTGATTGCAGCATTGCTTCAGTGAGAATACTGGCTGCCATATCAGAATCATTTAAGACAGATTCACAATGGGTATATTTACCACAAATGTCTGCTGTCTTAGGCGGAACCTTACAGGACAAATACCGGGACCCAGCAGACGCCATAAAAAAATCGGAATTGCGTGAGGATTTGAAGGGAGTCCTTAAGGGTCTACGATATCTTCATGGAAAACGTATCGCCCATCGTGACCTGAAGGCTGCCAATATCTTACTCACCGTCGACGGTACACCAAAGATCGCTGATTTTGGTTTAATCGTGCAGCTGGCGCGGTCCGTCACCGGCAGCCAAGAAATTTTCCGGCGCCGGCACCATCCGGTACATGGCACCTGAAAATTTCAATCCGGCATACGGTTGGCCGAGAACACGGGCTGATATTTGGGGGGTTGCCTGTGCGGTATTGGAGATGCTGTATGGACATGAGTCCCGGTTTTACGAAGAAACCTCAGCCGGTGCACGGCCCTTGCAGGAATTCGAGATACAGATTGCACTCAGTCGCGGAGATAAACCGTTCTACGATAAAAGTGACTGGCAAACTAAAAGCGGACTGAAGGGACGGTTTGTAGATACCGCGGAAAATTTTCTGGACATGTGTTTTCAGGCCAAAACGTCGGATCGACCCAGTGCAAAAGCCCTAATCGAACATTGCTTCGTGCAGGTATGTACACTAGCGGAGCAAAACGCTTTCAGCAGAAGCCGCAGGGCTACTTCAGAGAATTAGTTAAAGTTCCATTATGTAACTGCCCGCTTAGTTCCTCAAGTTTACATCTTGGAAGGATGTTTGGTGGGAGGTATTTGTTTGCCATAACAAGCTCATTATCAGGAAACGAATGCATGATAATCGCGTTACGTTTAGGGAAGGCCATTGAGCAGCTCTCCACCCATCCGTAGGAAATCCGGTCGGCTGGACAACGTAGCGCCCGCAGAATCTGCGCACTTTTTCCGTCTAACGGTAAGTTAAATGCCACGTAAAGGTTACAATATTATCACGGTAGAAGATCTTCTTGCCCGCATCAGTTGTGAGCCATAATATATCCTGTAACCGCGCTATAAAGCTGCGCTCACTGCCTCTACCACATTGCACAGGTCATCGGGCAGCGTGCTCGCCGTTTGCGATAATGATATACCAGACTCGGTGGTGCAAAATCTTCGATCGGCTACTGTACTGGCCTACTGTTTTATCGAAATAAACTGAATGTAAGCATGCAGTTCTGTTTTAGCGCACGCCGTCTCCAGCGACATCATCGCTGGAATCACTGGAATCACTGGAACCACTGGAATCACCGAATTGGTTGGGCAACGATACAGACCAACAATTTTGTCCCAGTTGTATGACCGTGGTAGGACAACCATTCCTCTCATCCGTACATAAGTTTGTCTCTTGTCGCAAATGGAATTCTTTTAGCATGGTCGTGCTAGCACGACAGCCAGCCCCTCTGAGCTATTCTCGAGAAACGACCGCAGTGGAGGTGTTCCTTGTGTGGTGAATACCGTGCCGTCGGAATTGCCTTCGGCGATGCAAGTGTTTCGGGATGGGAGTGAGGCGTTTAGAGCGGAGTGCGCTCAGCCAGATTCTATCAATACGATTCGCGTCAGCCGTGTTCAGCAGCAAGGTGTCTTGGAGGAAATGGCATCGTCATCGTTTCCGGGCAGTCTGCCGATGTCCCGCTCTCATGCCATTCCAATTATGTTGCCAACTACGCAGTCGTCGCTGATGTTTGGGGCAGTTTGCCTCGGGAAATGGCTGGTAATCGGATTCACCAACGTAGAATGCCGAATTCCATACCGACAGCATGGAAGACGGTATGGAGGCAAGATCACTTTGACTGATGAATGATCTTCATATTCCGAGTCCGAGATTATATGGCATATTCTTACGATTTTCAACCTCCGATTTCTGTTGCTCCTCTTGCTTCCTGGAGAACAATTTCAACGATCTGCCACAATCGGGGAACCGGCTACCGATGGTACAGGCCGCCGTCAGAATGACCGAAGAATTTGTAAAACGTTAATGGTTAACTTGCTTGCTTGACCTGGCATCCCACATCATGCTGTTTTGTATGATAAAATATACTAAATTTAATAATATTTTAACCGCATTCTGCATCGACGTATTCAACTGAATTTTTTAGTACCACTACAGTAAGCCTTATGTTGAGTTTAGGGAATTCTTATATAAAGCCGGCCTACCTTAATAAAATATGCGCCAAATAAAATATGAAAAACAGCTCGTATTAACACGTAAAACGTAGAGCAAAATAAAAAGGAGAAATTATACGCAAGCTGTGAAAATACAAATATGGGCACGGTGAAAGGTACAGTGATGGGTACGAATGCCATTCGGCATCCACTGTATCCTAAGTGTAGCCACTGTACCGACACTGTACTCTATCTGCATCCACTGTACCGACCTCGTAAATTTCTTGTTCCGCCACATTCTTCTACGTAGCAAGCGCCAGTGCCACGAGTCCAGCCAGACCCAGAAACGCTTCTTCGTTCTTGTACCGGGCCGTCCGCTTGAAATCCCCGTCAATGAACGGCCTGACCCCGTTCACCAGAGCCTGCTGCACATCCGCACTGGATTTCGCGTCCCTGTAACCTCGCGGGGAATCGAAGCGAAAAACTGGCTCCTGCCCCTGCAGCATCAAGATCAGGATGCACGCCAGACTCCACATATCCGATCGACGGCCGGGGCGCCCGATTTTTTTTGGATCCAATGTTTCCGGGGCTCTGTAATGGTAGGGCGGACCGCCGTTCGTTGGCACTTTGCTTGCCTTGGTCACGCTGTCCTGCAGCATGACGGCCGCACTGTAGTCGGCGACTTTCAGCGTTCGGTGCACACGCTCGGGAAAACTACTCGGAATGGCCCCGAGAATATACGTATATTCTCGGGGCGCAAATCGCGGTGCACAGTGAGCTGGCTGTGCAGATAATCAAACCGTCGTCCACGTCGCGAAAAGGCCGGAGAACGTCGGCCGCCGTGTAGCCCGTGTTATATCCTCTATGCCTGTCGGCTGTCGCTCACATCGAGCTCGAGTGTTTTCCCTATCCAGAAAAGCGTGCATAAATATTTATTACAGCAAAAACAGTTGTAAAAGTCACAGTGAAGGGAACCCAGAAGCTCCCTTTTGATAAGTCATCTACTTACGGAAGACATAAGAAATCAAAATATGTAAATGTCTCATAGAAAATGCAGGAAACACGAGTTCGGAGATTTATAGTTCAGCTTAAAGCAAAGCGCAGGATGGAATTTTTTCGCAGCCGTTCACATGGGAAGCTAATTTAAAACTATTACCGAAATTTTGGTAGCGACAGAATAAGGTTTTCATTTTGCTTTTCAAAGTCGTTTATTTCGATTTCTGGATGCATTTATAACAGCCTGTCCCGGTCTTCGGTTATTTATTTTTCCTTTAAAGGAAAATCTCGTGATATTTGCGGAGCGTAAGCTTTGAAATTTACTGCACGAGATTCACATATTTCTGCCAAAATTTAGCATTTAATAATCTAATTTTTTTCTTCGTGCCGTTTGAAAATGCAATACTTGGTAAAATGGCCCATGCAGGAAGGATCTTATTGTAATAACTTCAATAAAATAAGCACATACCGTAGCAGCGCTCCATGAAAATCCGCAGATAATACTGCTGCAGCTGCGGATCGACACTATAATATCCAGAAAGTGGTAGATTACAATATTCATATGTTGGAATTCGCGGATAGATCGAAATTCCTTGACAGACGCGATTATGAGGTCATCGCATGTGGCACCGTTGGCTTTCATGGCACTGGCCACAATTTCTGGACGGAATTCGATCACTTTAACGGCAAATTTCTGGCCGCTAACGGTATCTCGAGCTTTGAAAACAATGTTTCCGGTACTTCCGCGCCCTAACGGACGATCATTGTACACTCGTTGAGGTGATGCCGGCTTGAATTCCGCAATCCCCAAAACTGCTGTCAGCTTGGTACAGTTCTGGTCGGTTTCGTGCATTCTTCCTTTGAATCACGGCAAGGATTTCAAGATCAAGAATTTTAATGAACGCTTCAGCACGAGTATGGCGTACAGAGTACGGATATACGTAGACATATGTTCGTATGTGTGTCTCAGCCTTTATTGTCCTGTGGTTGGTACAATTCAAGATCGTCAATACATGTAGTTCACAATTTCACGAAAACAATCAAACAAAGTGCTACGTAACTGACAACAAGGCAACATTTTGGCGCCGCAAAAGGGCAAGCCGACCTGCACATCACAAAGGGGCCTAAAAAAAGAATGAAGAAGCAAAAGCTGATTGGACAACTCCGCCCACTCCAAATGCCGATGGCGAATGGCAATTGCACAGTCTTTGATGGAATGAGAGGCCCCTCCTCCTCGATGTTTGGCACACGGCAGCATGGATGGAGGCATACGTTTCACGATGTTGTACAAGATGTGTTGTCAACTGGGCACAACAGCATCTTAAGCTACCAAGACGGCCTGTATGAATGTTTTCGTTGGCTTGTTCCGATCGGTCGCGCACAATTATGCAAAGGAAAAGCACTTCCTTGTGGATGCAGCTAGCCAGCTCGCGACACATGTCTCCTTTAACTTCTTCGTCAGATAACGGTGCGGCTGCATTTGATTATTACCCTAATCCAAAATATTGCACTTGTGCAAACAGTTCATTACTTCAAGTATCGTGAAAGGTGTAACATGTGGGTCACGTTCCAAGCCAGACAATATCCCAATGGTACCCACTTGCTCGGGACAGGAAAAGCAACACCATAATTCACAAATTCTACTCTTACAGGCGTTATATAATTTGAGTATCCTCTAAAAGAACTATGTATGCTAGCGGTGGTTGGCAACCACATCAGTACACCTGAGGCAGAGTGCCATACCACTGGAAAATGGCATTAGATTTGTGGAACGGGAAAAGCGTGGCGTACGCCTTTCGTGGCGTCAGACAAATTTTATGCTATTGGCGAAGGCTTAATAGTAATGTTTACGTTGCAGCACAATATTTACTACAGCAATTTATTTCTCATAAATTCATACATCCACTGTCGGTTAACAATATAACCGTACACACTGTTATATCAAGACTGAATAAAACAACTAAAATCGTCGCCGTGACAGAATAAAACAACCAAAATCGTCGCCGTCGTCTAAAATCGTCGCCGTGACTGAATAAAACAACTAAAATTGTCGCCGTCGTTTATTCTTTCCTGCCAAAGTGCCCAACTGCAGCGGCATTTCCCTTCATATTAGCCCAACTAATTCGCTATTCAAGAAATGTCGGGGATCAGCTCGTGTTTATCCGCCTCGCTGGGATACACCCAATGCCAATTTTTAGAGCTTTTAGGGTTGAAGCAGAAGGTCACATTCGTGGATGCTTGTGCCACGGCCGTACATCCCATATTCTCTGCAAGACACCTCGTGGAGACTGCGAATGCAGCGGTGTATTGCGTACCTGAGCCAAATCGCGAATGCGAACGACATTCCGTGAGCGATACAACGTCTCCACGTAGCTGAAGCGCTGACGTTCAGCATGCTGTTCCATCCAGTTCATTTTACGGAACAGCGTCCCAATGAGCGTCAGCCCAAGCAACCGTTCAACGTCTTCCTGCATCGTCCTGGCCGTGACTTCGGTAGCAAATCATTTGCGCTGTTAAGCGCGCCCGGCAGGACAGCGCGTTCGTGCGTATAGCGTCGCAGCATCTCTTCGCAGACATCCAGTGTCTGGCGATCCTCCGGCAGCAACTTTCTGCTTTTCTTGGTTAATCAGCTGGTGGAGATATTCATCCAGAGCATCCTTGTGATTGGACATGGCGTTGGTTTTCAGAAAATAAGCATATTTCGATGCCATGGTGATGATGATATCCAGCTCATTCTGTAGCTCCACCTTCTGGCTCTCTAACTGGCGGACAACATTTTCCGCCGCTACAATATCCAGATCCTTTTGCTTTAACAGACCGGGAATGCTCTCGTCCATAACCTTAATGGGCTTGACACGGTATTCGTTTTGACAAGCATGTGGTTTTCATAACCGCATCCACAATGGGTGCATTTACCGGCGTCGTTCATCATTTGACATATACGCAAGGCTTCAACATTAGTCGTCCCAGCGGGTACGTCTTGCGCTTCACAGTGCGGGTGGCACCATGTCTTGTGATTAATCCGCGTCTGCCCCGTATTGTCCTGGTACAAGTACATCTCGATGCAGCTCGGCGCAGTACACACCAACCGCGGATGAGGGATTTCCACCAGCTCCAATTGGTCCTTGCTAACATACTGTTTACTCAGGAGGACGCCCTTATATTCTTTAAGTAACGCCAGTTCATTCTGTTTGCCATGCGTACTGTTGATGTTTGCTTCGTGAATCGTGGTGATTTGCGCCATGAGTTTCGTCAGGTCCCGGAATAAGCAGCGTGCTTCATTCAACGTAATGGTTGCCTGCGTTTGGTGCGCGTCGAGTCGGGTCACGTGATCTATCAAGCGCGCCGTCTCCTCCACCGACTTCTCCCAGCTTTTGGCATAATTCTCCCGCTCCTTCTTGCTGAACTGGATCCCGGCTTTGCTAGCGGCCAGGAACCGTACCGACTCGTTGTCCAGACAAAACATGGTGCTTTTGTTTAGCGGAATATTGATATTGCTACTCTGCTCCAAAAGTGTGGCCAGTGGCGCCATTGTGTCCCCAGGGCGATACCATGTCGACCGCGTATGAGTAAAGACGAAGATCAAATTGCGGGAAGCATCTTTGTGCAGGCGAGCCAGCAGTTCCTGCACACAGAACTGGAACATCAGGTTGGACATAGTGCAAAAGGGTTTTAGAAGAACGCATATTCCGTGAATCTCTGAGACATGCGAGATATGTGAGAGGATCTTCTCGAAATTTTTCCTGTCGCGATCCGGATCAAGAGTGTTCCCAGTTCCTGGGGTATCGATTAAGCGAACGATGCGGTCTTTGTACGGAAAGGCGTAAGTTTTGGTATCCTGTGGGGCATCATCGGTTAATTCCTGCTTGCCAGCGGACTGTTCGCTTTATGCTCGACAAGCGTCCCACCGGGATTGTAACCCATGTTAATTTGTCTGGGTACGTAATTTTCCTCCGTTAGAGTGAAAGACGAGGGTATCAAACATATGAGACCTTCCCGCTCGGCTATGGTCAACGAATCATAGGTTAGGTAGTTGATGAAGCCGTTAATCCATGTGGACTTTCCGACACCAGGTTCACCTGTCAGCAACAAAATCTTTAAGATATTGCTAGACAAAAGCGGCTTACGCACAGTTGAGCCTGCGGACTATAAACTAAATAAAAGGTGAGTGCCTGGTGTTCCTGTACAACGCGGATACCGGAATTGCAGGGTTGTACCAGTTCTTATCTCTTCTTCTTTCCTCAATAACGTCCGATGGTGGCGTGCGGGAAGCGTATTCAACCACGCCCCGAGTCGCCATGCCATTGTACACGCTGGTGGCCGTTAAGACATAATGCCGACAAATCATTGATCTTCAACCTAAAAGAGCAGATTTATTTTCCGGAGGATTTATTTATTGAGGTTTATAGGTTCGCAATTTCTTTTTTAGTTCTTGAGGCTCTGCATGGATTTGGCCGATCCGTGGCCAGGCTTGTTACAACGGAAGCGATACGTGTTGGCGGGGCACTTCCACACTGACAATACAGTTTATCGTCGTACCCGTACTGAATTCGTGATCGGCACGTGTCGCAAAACCACGCTCGGTCCAGAACACCACAGGTTTCATAGCGGTGTCCCGGACATGGAAACTCAAAGTCCACAAAATACTTTGGCTTTGTTAGATGCGTATCTTGTCGTACGCTACTGGAAAGCGCTGTACACAAGGGCTCCTCTTGAAGTGGTGCTGCTTCATCTGGTGCTGTCAGTGGGTTTCTTGCACCACTATTTGAAAGACAACACTTCCGTCAGGAATCAGGACCACAATCAGCAAATACCGGAAACCAACAAATTGCGGTATTCAACAAATTCTCGGCAATAAAAAGGCTTTCGGGAAAAAATCTTAAATAACGATCGGACATTACCGTTACCAGTCCTTTTAGCTCGCGGCTACCCGAACAGCCTAAGCTGACGGTAGTTCTAACGCTTTTGTTCATACAAAATTCAGTTCGTTGTTTTCCGAGTGCTAAGTTACTTTTATTCTGTCATGGAGTTCATCCATAGTTCCTCGATACAGTTACGCTGTTTACGTATCAAGTTGCATAAAATTACTTTTCTGGGTGGACAGTGCGCAGAAAGATCGGTGACCGCAACATTGTGGCGGTTGTCTGTTTTGCGATGACATTTTAAAATTTAATATAAAATAAAAACAGGGATTTTAAAATTTAATATCGGAAGCATGACAGTATTACTAACCCCTGTTCTTGTGCTTACCCTTCGGGTTCCTGTTCCTGTTAGTATTTGAATGGGCAACAGCCAATCCACATATCGGTATGCTTCCGCAGGTTTACACTAATTAAAATGATTAAATTTTAAACATTGAAAAACACCCATAATCATTATTGTCATTCAAAATCTTATGATGTGCACTCAAGGTACCCAAAACAGCTGCTGCGTTTCCTCTTACTACAGCCAAACTTATCGCTGTCTTAAAAGGCCGTGGATCTAGGCTCTCCTGTAGCGTCGCGGATCTTCCGGCCAACAAAACGAATCAGTTCCGCAAACGATGTTCCAAAAGTTCCGAACGTCTCGACCGCCAGAGCGTAGAAAAAATAGCCCAAGCCCTCGACGAATGCGTACTTCCGCCGCTTGAAATTTTCCGCCAGTTGTGCGACACTCCCGGCTTTCAGGGAGCTAGCATGCACATGCGACACGGCCACAGTATCCCAACAAGTTGCATCCCATACCACGGCCTTTCCTTCGCGCACAGGAATCAAAGTCATCCCATCCGGCCGCTTGCCGTCCTTGTCAGACAATCCAGCCGGTTCGCTTTGGCAGGGATAGCCGGCGAGCTCCAAGCCGCGTTTCGTCTCATTGTTCAGCTCAACATGTCGCGACCATCTGCCTTTGCTGCTAGGACAAGACAAACCGTGGTGGCCGTTTGTTTCCACTCGGCTTCCACAGTTTACGCAGTCGTGTTCCTCCACAACGGGCAGCCCAAATCGAAGAGCAACACCAACTCTGACTTCTTCATCTCGCAAGAATGTATGTAGAGCAGGTGCTGGAAGGGCATTTAACCAGGCGCCGGAGTCCCGTTGGAGAGCAGCCAGCAGCACTGCCTTGTCCGTTTCATTTACAGCAGCCGCTTTCAGGGATGACACGACACAGTCTATCGAAGGTCGATCCCAGGCCCACTGAAATTTCCTGCTTTCATCGGATGGTGGTTTGCAATTTGACCATTTGGACCATTCTTCTACAACGGAATCCAGTAACGCCACCGTCGCAGGCTGGTAGATTTCGGAAACCAGCGAAACCACCGAAAACGCCGACGCCAGAAAGGCGGGAAAAACTAGCGCTTTAGTGGTTCGCAGTCCGAGTCCACCGTCCCTCACAGGCAAGGTCATCTGGCTCCACTGGAGATCTGTAGCACGGATATTCAGAATAGACTGCATCCCGACACGTACACATTCATCCATGACGTCAGTGAGCGCCATGTGCTCGTAGCACCTAGATGTACGGAAACCATAAAGTAACTTTGGGATTAGCAGACAGTGTTTGAGGAGATAAAGGCTGAAATGTGCGGGTATCTCTTTAAGGCGGCCGAGAAACTCTTTCAGCTGCGCAGTTTTGCTCTGCAGAAATGTCACGCACGCTGCTGATGTTAGTGGTGATCCCAACAAAACAAAGTCATCTTCCCCGGTGACACGCATTTTGGGCCAAACATTAAGTACTGACTGGACAGCGTGCTGGCGATCCGCAGAAAAACGTCCCACACCGTAGACTTCACACTTGTCCAGATTCAACTCTAATCCCATACTGAAGCCGCGAGTAATAATAAGGCGTATGGCTGCGATAACTTTCTCAGCAGGTCCGGCTAGTGTGACGTCATCCAGAAAACCGATCGCTATGTCACAGTCTAGATCGTCGAAAAGCGGTAAGGTTGCCAGACTATATCCAAAGGGCCATTCGGGTCGCCTTTGTTGCACTCCCGTCTCGGACGATATCTGGTAAGAGCCACAAGACAAGCGGGAGGGATGACGGTAGCACTGCCAGAAATAACGGTAGTAGGCAGGAAATGGGATTTTATGGTGGACAGGAGAACGTCACGACGCAAAGTGTTAAAGGCGTTACGAAAGTCCAGTTTAACAATCACCCGTGCGTCATTATGAACCTCCTCCACATAATTCCTTACTGCATGCACAGCCGCTTCAGCTCCTCCTCGTATCCCAAAACCCAACTGAGATGGGGTAAACATTGCAGCAGCTTCATCTGCGCATCGCCTACTAACGATCTTTGACCACAGTCTACGCAAAGTGTCCCCGACAGCAATCGGCCGTATACCTCCGTCCTTTTCAGAGGAATTAGATTAGCTCCGAAAAAAAACGGCCTGATATCCTCAGGTACATCTTTCCGTAGCACCATGGTGGCCAGATCCGTCAGGGCAAGACAAAGCTCACTCTGTGTGTCATCCTTACGTCCGAGGAGGTCCTTCAGATGTTGCGGGCGTAGACCAAACACTCCTCCAGCTGAACCGGGCGGAAAGCTGAATGTGGCTGACATCAACTCGGCTGGAGAAACAGCTGTGGCGTGTGCTGTATCATCAGGTGGCGCTGGGAAATTGCAGTCCTCCGGCGCCGGTGGATGCTTATCACGAAGCGATTCCACAGTCCGAGGATTGATTTCTGCAATTTTGTCATCCGCAAGTAAAACTCTGATCGCGCCCTTAACATTGCCGTCCTGCAGCATGGACGTCACCTGCGCGCGCAGGTGATCGGCTGTAGCGTCTCGCTTGTGGGGATATTCGCGCTGAGGGACGGCTTGGCGTTTGTCCAGGGACAGATCGGCGAGATTCCTTCTAACAACTGCCGCGAGCGAGTCTTTTCGTAGTGATTTTGCAGGGGGAAGCGACAGAGCAGCTGGTGCAAAAAGCAGCAATGCGATCCAGCTGGCAGAGTCGTTGGTGCGCACACACTTCTGGACGAGATCGGTTAGGGTGCGAGCACACTGACGTCGCACTGCTTTGGGGATCCTTTTAGGGATGTGGTAGCGATCCCCTTCGAGGAAAGACTGCAGGGGATGTTTCCCAGGTTTTGCTGATGTCAACGGCGGAGCTTGGTTAGACGAAGAACCCGAGGCTTCTGCTAGCTTGCGGGAGCAGGCTCGCACGTGGAGTGTTAATCCAGCTCCCTGCGTAAAAAGCTTTGGGCAGTGCGGGCATGGTTGATCACGGACCATCGTATTGGAATGAAAGAAAAAAGACCCACCTAATGCATCTGGGAGAAGGCAGGATACTCCAGAGAATCAGGTTGCCGCGAGCAGCTTCCCGTACCGTGGCACTTTCCCGCTCCGTGGTACGGTGCCACGTTTAGATTCTCCAAAGCCACCCTCAGTGTTAACAGAGAGTAGCTTCTGTTAACGCGTCGGGAAATTTGACGCGAAATAAACTAAACCAAAAAAGTCTATACTAGAAGTATGTATCAAAAAAAGTCTATATAAAAAAAACAGGCAAATACATCAATGCAAGTTGTCTTTACTGTTTTAATTTTGAATCATTTTAAATAGTTTCTACCTGCGCAAGCTCATTGTTATTTTATTGAGCATTGTATGTTACTATGAATCAGCTTTGCTGCGCGAGCTCATATTTTACGGACATTGTATGTATACCATGAATCAGCGATTGCGCAAGCTCATTGTTATTTTACGGAGCATTGTACAGATATGTTACTATGAATCACGAATACTACAGGTAATCACTAAGAGAAACAAACTGCATCAAAAGCCTCTACATGGATCCAGCAGCGCGCCAGGCGTGACCTTATGGCATTGATCCTAGTTACGTAATCGGATCTAACAATCTTTATTGATGAAAACCGAAACACAAAAAGAGCCAGTAAAAAAAAACATTGAGAGCAAGCGAAAAAGCTACACTTTATAGCATCCAGAGTTCATTTAACTTTTCCGCTTCCCCCATTGTACCCATGACTGACGCCGCATTGCCCCGTTGTATCTCCAGAGAAAGTCGCTGTCGGAGGAATTCATGCGAGCGTTTTTCTCCTGTGTGGTCCCGCAGGAGCTTTCCTAGCTCCTTGATAAGGGCGATAGCCGATGGTCCCCACGACCCCATTGTTTCGAAAGCTATCGGGGCGAAAATGTATCTGCCGTTCAAATACAAGTACGTTCTTGACTTCTTTTCTTCCGCCAGAATAGCGGCCGCTCCGCATTTGTCGAAGTGGACTTGACATGGGAAGCAGCGACAGTATCGACGCATGTGACATCCCACGCCAGGCACATTCCCTTTCCACGCGAAGGTTGTACAACCATCCGGACGTCGTTCACTCGTGAGAGGTGCCGCGTGGTTCAAGTTTAGCTGGGATGCCAGCCGAGACGAAGGCGCGGCATACAATACTGTTGAGAGCACCATGGCGCGGATGCCTGCCAGCCGAAAAAAAGGCACGATAGGCCGTGATGCGCTTGTCCATCAACTGGTTTGTGGCACTTCATACATTCATGCGGATCACAGATCACAGCACCAAGTCTCAGTCCGACAGAGATTTTGAGCGTATCATCGTCAAGTAGGTTAATGAGCGGGGCAGCGCGTTGAGCCAGACACCAGCTTCCGGCGTTGACTGGGCAAGAAGGCGGGCTTTGTTGATCTCGTCGTCGTGAAACAACTCAAGTGGACTGGACAGAGACGTGTTACACAAAGGTAGATCCCAAGTTTTTTGCAATTTGCGAAAGCCAAGTTCGGGCAATTCAGCTTGGCGAGCTTTCGCCTTCCACATCTCCTGAGCTTCAGTGACATCCACCGCCGGTCGTTCGGGAAGCAGCAAGGATACTAAGCCGGTTACGGAATGAATCGAGGCCAGATAAGCCGGGAGCGCTAATTCTTCCGACCGACGTATACCAATACCACCTCTGCTAACCGGTAAGCTTGCTTGCCGCCAGCTCGGATAAGCATCGTGATTGGTTCGGACATTGCACAGCAAGAAGCAAGAACGTAAAACTTCATCGATCTTGTACAGTTGATGCGGATACTTCCAGGCATTGCAGCACCTTAACATGTAAATGATCTTAGGCGCACAAGCAATGTCTCAATAAGTATAGGGCATGGTGACGAGGAAGTAGCTGCATCTCGGATACAACAGTTAAAGCCGCCGCTTTCTCTGCAAACATCGGAGCGATCGCTTCGTCTAAAACAGGAACTCCGAGCAGTGTCAGACTAGAACGACATAATACGAATACCCGGATGTCGCGAGGAAATCATTAACAGCCTCCCAAACATTCGGTCCCGCCTGTAACGTACAACTGCACTGGCAATGTTTATTTCCAAACCAACAGCCCGCGCGCGTTCGACTATTCGTGTGAAATTTTCCAACACGTTTCCGGAAGGCCGCCCAGAGTCCCATCATCGAGGTACCAGGAGTTGAACTGGAGTCCAGTGTGGCAATAATCGCGTGCAAAACAAGGCAAAACAGTAACGGTCCCAGCGGATCACCCTGCTGCACCCAGTTTCAGAAGAAAGAATGTGATCGTCGACAAACAGTGATGAGTGGTATCCATAAGCTGAGTGGAAAAAGGCGTAGTATTCCGGGAAATGAGATTTCACAGCGTTGAGTACCACTTCTCTAGACACTGTATTGAACGCGTTCCGAAAATCTACCTTCACGAGCGCTTTAGCTGTGTCTGGTGATGCGTTGAGAAAGAGTCTGGTACCGTGGACTATGGCTTCAGCTCCACCACGCACGTTGAAGCCAAGTTGCTTTGGCGAAAGTATGGCGGTCGCCCGCTCGGCTACGCTAGTGCAAACGATCTTTGCCAACAGACGGCGCAACGTCATGCCAACCGCTATAGCGCAGGCCGCCATCCTTCTTCCGCAGAGCCAGCAGCTCCGCCGAAAATGCAGGACGAATATCGGCAGGAACTTCACCGGTGAGAACAATGTCGAGGACGGATGCCACAGTTTCGCAGAATTGACCGCTGTGAGCGTCCATTTTCGACCCTACAATGTCTAGGAGATGCTGCGGGCGCAAACCGTCCGGTCCACCGGCAGATCCCCGAGGAAAGCTGTGGATGGCAGAGAATACATCCGCGGCGCTTACAGGTGGCGCTGGTGGCGAGTCAGCTGCAGGAGGAGTAACGCACGGAAGGCTGCTTTCAGGGTGTTTAGCCCTGAGCTCTTTCAGAGTTTCCGGGGTGATAACCGCGATTGAATCCGTGGACATCACGACACGCATAGCCCCGGAGACGGAACCGTCGTCGATTTTCTGACCAACGCGACGGGCCACGTCTTCGTCGGAGCTCCATTTTTTCTTGGTTCGAGGAGGCTGTGACCGAGGGACCTCTACGTCGCGGTCGTATAAATCCAGATTCTTTTTGACCGCAGTAGCCAAGGAGCTCGTACGTTCGGACTTTGTCTTGGCAGGTAGACGAAGCGCTGACGGCGCAAAGGCAAACAGTTTCAGCCAGGATTTGCTATCGTTCTTAGTCGCAATTTGCTGCAGCGCCTTTTGCAGAGAGATTCTGGCAGCGGGTCGCGCTCCGTGCGGGATGCGGCGTAGAACCCGCTCTTCGAAGGTTGAAACGTTCTTTGCGTAGGAGGCGGAGGGTGCTGCTCCCGCCGAATTGTTGGCTGTGGTGGCAGGAAAAGGCACTGGAGCTGGGGAGTAGAGTGAGAGGAGCCAGCTGCAGGCTGAGAGGCTACTGATGGTCCGAGACGGAGAGCTTTGCGTTGAGCCTTCTTGCATACTGCTGAGTCGCGGTGCGCAGTTAGACCGTGGGCTGATTTGCACACTTTAGGACACAGGTCGCACTTGAAAACCATGATCCCAATCGGCCTAAAAACAGCTGCCAAAGCCAGAAAAGGAACCCACAAATGCGATCGAGAACGCGCAAACAGGCAACGACGTACCCTGTTTACCGAGAGCCATCGAAACGGACTCAACGGTAATCAACAGCAAAAGCATGCGTTCTCCCAGGAAATCCAAAATAAATCAGTAGGGAGGAAAAAGGAAGGATCAATTTAAAAGGAAAAAGGGCTTTAATTTGAATGTTGACACTAATAACAGTTGACAATAATATAATTACTGTCAACTGTTATTAGTGTCAACACTCAAATGCACGTCACCCTACTGCTCATGCGCTAGTGGCAGCAACGTTACGGTACAACCATGTGGCATGGCTGATGCATGCCAAAATTAATAAAAATTATTACAATCGCTTAGCGGATTAGGGGCGAACTGTACAGTACAGTATAGAAAGGGACAAAGGTAACCGCGGACAAGTTTGCCATTGCGACAATTGTAATGCAGGGCTAATTGTTCAAGCGCTAACTCGCGCTTACTGCACACCACCTGTATCTTTACATGCTCAATATGTAACTGGCTTGTATTGTACCATATGCGTGATTCGCCGCGTCTGTTGTTGGCCGTACGCCTAAAGTTCTAACTTCTAAAATGACATGCCACAACAATATGCCAACATGCTCGATAAAAAAGTGTTACCAGCATGAACACTACATCTCAAAGCAAGAGATAAATACAGTAGAACTGTAGAAGTACCAGTATCTGTATTAAGATAAGGCTGTGGTACCGTATGCACCACCATTCAAAACCTTAAAGACAAATTGAGCTGGATGAAGTTATCCATAAGTTACGGTAGTCTTTTATACGTTAGCTGCCGTCTGCCGGTAATTATAATACTCGTATTATTAGGAAGGACTTTCAAGGAAAGCAAGTCAGATTAACTAAGGCAGTCAAACCAGATTTAGTGGTGCAGCGCGGTATGAAGATTGCGTTCGACTAAAAAATTAAGGACAGTACCTGATAAATTTCCCGCGGTCAATGGAAAAGCGCATGGTATTCGCACTTCGCAGCCGTTGCGGCGCGACTGTGTGAATTTGTGACATACTGATGAGATGCTGTTTACGCATCAGTAAAGTACGCGTACGTGCGCGCTTGCAATAAGAAAAATATGATAACAATGTCTTCTCTTAACCGCTGCATGTAAATAGCAATGTTGTGTGCATAACTAAGCGAAGGTTGACAATTTAATAGTAGTATCTACTATCTAATTAGTAATGATTTTAGTTGAGTGTGCTGCCACTACTATACGGGAAAATGAACAACAAAATATACAGTATTATCGTTACGCTTCTGGCTAGAGTGCTAGAAAGTATGAACAAAAGCCACGTAATTTGCGGTTTATGCATAATTATACTTAATTCGACGTTTTCGCATTCCCACACTTCGACAATATGGATCTACGTACCGGACACTAAAGTTATGGAATTTCGTGCGTTGTTCCACATTAGAAGACTAAGTTGCTAATTTTGTGTTAATCTCGCGATCATGTACACAGTACATTAATGTTGTGTACAACAACAGTAGTCATTAGTAATTTTGTCAAGTATTTGTCATGTGCAACAACTATGTTAGAACTGAGGATACCCTGTCTCTCGTGCCCAAGCCGGGAATCATAATGTGAAAAGGGTCCGAAAAAGCTTCGACATGCTCATTTCAAGGACGAATTTTATCATTTTCTAGTCACTTATTACGAATAAATACTTCATTAAACTACCTCATAAGAATAAAATCCTAATTTTCAAGGGGCACAAATTATACAGGGTCACAACGTACAGTATAGCTGCACGTACACGCAAATGGAAAGTTGCGCTTTTAAAGTTTTAATTATAGCATAGCTTCATATGCATACTAATACATGACCTTTCTAATATTAACTTGTTAGAACAGGAATCTGTGCGCCAATGCTTTCCGTAAAGGAATAGTCGGTGTAATAATTAAACTTTGTAGTAACGTTTGTAACACCGAATCTGCAAACGGCAACGCACCAGTTTTTTGTTCAACCACCTTTAGCAATCGTCGTTGATTCAAACAATTCAGCGCCATGCAGTTTAAGGTGCAAGGTGGCAAACTGAGGTCTTTTGTGGATATCTCATTTGTCTGCAATAATTAATGTTACAGCTGATTCATGACTGCACGGTCATGCCACCCGTTAGAAAAAGTGTACTGAACCTGGAACGATAATCTTATTTATTTTTCACAGTAAAACTAAAGATGCATGAGTTTGCGCCTCTTTACAGTGGAAACAATGGAATAATACTATATGCAAAACCTGCATATTTTGACTGTTTACAGAGCGGGAATTTAAGTACTGGAGAAGTTCTTTGTCGACAAATGTTTGTCAGCTGATATCAGTTTTTGTGGCTTCTGAAAGAAATACCGGTATGTTCTATCAAGACAGCTTTCGTGCTGCTTTAGATAAGGATGTTATTTCCCAGGCGTTATCAGTCGGCGTGAAAGTGATTTGAATGAACCGACATGCACACTTGTGTATCACATGCCGGTTTTCGATAGTCACTCACCCGACACACAGTTTTGCGGTTTCACGTAAACACTGTTAAGAGTGCCGGTAGTAAGTGTGGTTGTATGATAATAAATTATTTTTCGAACTGAAGAAATGGATCTATGTCAATGCGCCGAATCTAGAGCCGAAGCATTCCCGTTCTCAAAAAGGCTGCGTAAACTATCCTCCTTGTTTGTAAACTACCCCCTTGTTTTCATCTCTTAGCTTAATGTTACCATAAAATCGCCATAATAATGTAAGAGGACAGGCTTAGTATTCGTGATCATTTAAAACTAGCGAGAATATTATCATTGTTAGGAATTGAAACAGTTGTCACCAGCCAGCCACAGCGAAGGCAGTCCAGTGACACTCACACAGCCATTGGACTGGACTGCCTTCTCCTGGTGGCTGGCTGGTGACTGACTGTTCTGCACAACCGGGGCACGCTGATCGCGAATTCTCGCTAGTGTTTTAGGGAGTATTTCCAAATTACGTCACCGGGTCTGGGGGTCTTAAAAATTTATGACAGGTGTAAAAAACGAAAGGGGGAGTACGTGAAAAAAGGGGATTTGAGCGCGTTTTTCGTGACAATAGGAGAGGGAAGGGTGAAAAATGGCCATTTTTTAGGTGACGTAATTTGGAAACGCTCTCTTAGGTGATCACGATTCACGAATACTAAGCCTGTCCTCGTATCGGTAATCGTATATCGATATTGTACAGTACAGTACTATATTACGCAGATTCCATGACCTAGCAATTTTAGTAAGTAAAATTGATTCAATTGAAAAGTTATTTTGCTAAAAATCTTCTGGCTGTTTGTTTATTCGCCAAATTCTGCTGAACTTTCAACTTTGTTTCTGCTTTTAACCAGGTCAACCGAAGTTAACCGTTAATTAGTCGACTAATGTAGTTAGCCCATCTCTATAATATTATTTAATTGCAGGTCCAAACTGGAAGTGCCAGATGAACACACTTTCCGCATCAAACTGATCCATTGAATTTTATTTTTGATTCTGCCGGTGTTTAGTGTTTACACAAACATTTCGGAATATCATATCGATGCGGCAACAACGTCAGGCTGTCAGCTGATTTAACACAGTTTATATTAGCCGGCTGCGTCGCTGAAGAGCAGGTAATTATAGCATTTCTGTAAACAGTGCGTACTCGGTACTTCAGTTTATATTTCTGCCATTAGGCATGACGGTGTGACCGTATCTTGTATACGATTCTGAATTACACCTATTACCTCTATACCAAGTTACAGTATCATTCGGCATATCCCAGTACTATCCCGAATTCCCGTTATCACTGTGATAATGCGGAGCCGGGTTTCTTGGATCATACGGTATGATTCGAGCGAGTAATCGAGGATCATACCGTATGATTCGACTATTGCACGAGAGACACCGAATCATGATCGGCGTCCGCACATTTTCCCCAGTTTCTGTACATTCTCCCCCAATTGTGACTGCCGCATTAGCTGTACAACCCAGACGTCCAGACTGTGTATTTTGTTTACTTTGTTAATTATGTGAGACTGCAATGAACGCGTTACTTGAATACTAATATCAATCGGTGCAGGCAGCAGGCTGTACTTGTACAGCCACAGTCACATTATTCAAGCGTGGATTCATCCAAGAAACTATGAAAGTACAGTACAGATACCACTCCACAAGCAAAATTTTTGACGAATTTGTTTAAAATGGATTTTTTTTCACATCTCTATATATTAATAAAATAAGCCTTAGCGAATTCCATACAAAGCTCCCTTTTCTGAGCGACACACTTAACGAAACTGGGTGTCTATATATTTCGATAGCGCCAGGTTTGCAGATGGCGCGACAAGAATCAGTTTTGAGAAAAATGTAAAGTTTAAAAGAAGAGTTTAAGAAAAGTTAACATACAAAGTCTATGGGAAAGTGAGGAACCCACCACTGCTAAATCGACCACCCCACCACTGTCTTGAGTCGACAGCTGAAACGCCGTTATTCAAGCTCTTCTTCGAATGGGTGCTTATGTAATGACATGTATCACCTTATAGCCGTGGTTTATATATTTTTAACAGAAATTTTGTTTGCAAGACAGTTAGAGCTGAAGAAGTCAGAAAGATCAGGCAAAGCAGTCCGCGAGTACGGAATAGCTGCAAAGTGCAAACCCAGTTTTTCAAGTAGCTGTCCTTCGCAGTTGTTCGAGCTTCTTTATTGTAGCTCCAAGGGCGGCTGCGTGCCGTTATCACTTGCCTACCAATAACTGAAATTAGATCCATACTACGGTGCCACCGTAGTACGGTGGCACCGTAGTATGGATTTTACGCGGTTGTATTAGTAGCTGTCCTTCGCAGTTGTTCGAGCTTCTTTATTGTAGCGCCTCCAAGGGCGGCTGCGCGTGCCGTTATCACTTGCCTACCGTACAACCGGTGCTGAATACTACGGTGCCACCGTAGTACGGTGGCACCGTAGTATGGATTTTACGCGGTTGTATTAGAATGTGGTGCTAAGTAGCGGAAGTGCGAATTATTCACGACGCTGCTGTGAAATTAAATGATTATTATGAATTAATTAATTAGTTAATTTAAATTATTATTCACGACGTTGTTGTGTAACGACGCTATTGTAACAGAAGGCGAAGCCGCAGGTGACCCTAAGCTCGGCGCTAGGAGCTTGCGGAGCAGCAATACAGATAGGACTCATATGTACGAGTATAAGAATGTAATAAGCGAGACACAATCAGACACTGCGTCGTGAGTGACTGCGATCTGGGCATTGTTACCGGACAAACCGAAATTTAAAAAACCCATGACTGGAAGTATGCTAATGACTTGATAAGTGTACGCACTGGCTGGCCAAAATTCTAATACATAACGGGCAATATTTTACAACCAAAGAATAGCAGACTGATAAAGAAAAAACTCAAAGGAATTCTATAAAACAGCACATACTATATTAACGGCAAGTTTTGAAGTTTATTGCGGTTTTTTTCTGCAGTGCACCGAACGGGAAATGTTAACACGGAAAGATCAATATAGAATCTTCGGTAAAACAGTGAACCCAGCTACGACTACGAGTACAGTAGCAGCACCTTATTTTAAATTATGCTAAATTTTTAAATTTCTAAGCATGAATGAATCCAACGGAGCGTAGAATATATCTGAATTTGACAACGTACGTATCTTAGATGTCACGAACAACGATGAGCTTATATATTTCTCTGCATTTTAATCTATCACTGATTTATTCCGCGCAGTTTGCGCGGGGTCTACTAGTTATCATGTATTAGGACGATACACGAGCTATGTAGATCGGTACGGCGTAATACATTTCATACAGGAAAAAGTCAATGGAAGGTAGCTGAAATATCATCAACCGAAGCGCGTTCTATCACATTTTTTGAAAAATAAAGCTCTGCGTATTCGTGAGAAGAAAAAAACACAGTTCTAACAAATATCCCAGATTATTCCAGAGTAAAAAATAAAACTGCCCATAAAAGCCAGTACGCCGCTGCCAAACCGCTTGCTTATCCATGTTGGCGGCTCAAATCACGCAAGTAAGCTTCTTGCGCAATCCATTCGTCCAGACGATCGTTAATGCGAAACCAGCACTCGTAAAGACCGGCGTCTTCGTATGTAACGCTGTAGAAACTCATCGTCGCATTGCACAGACAGGGTTCACTCACACCGAGCTTAAATTCTCCTTAAAACCAAACGGCGAAGTGATCTCACTTCATCTCCGGGACTGACTGGGCCAGTAAGAGCAGGCTTCCCTTACGCCACAAAAGCGGGTCATGAGGTACCGGGGAGAATGAAGCGCACCGGGCAGACCATTGCCGCTGGATGGCCGTAATGCACGGTGACGCTCTTCATGGGCGGATTAAAACGTTGTGGCGGAAGAGGGTCGCGCTGACCCAATAGCGATGCGTCACAACGAGCTGGCTGCCGTTGGAATGCAAGCACTCGTACAGACCGGTGTAGACGTAGGAGAAGTTCTCTAACGCGATGGAAAACGCACCAGTTACCAAATCGTACTCGGGCACAAGCCACCGGCGTGGTATCTGACGGTTCCGGCAGTGGCGGCAATGAATTCTTTCGTACAGTTGCAGCAATAATTCACTTCATTGTGCGGTTCCTTGTTTATGCCGTCCGCGGGAACAGCGACCAGAATTCCGTTGTATGTGAATGCCGGCGGAATCGCAATGTGGGACACCTGTAAAATATCGATAATGTTTGCAAATAAGCTTGAGTTTAACGACAAGATGCAACAGACCAAGCCGGTTTTGGACTCGAAGACTACGCTAAATAAGCTTCTAGTAGGTAAAATTCTATAAATTACTCTTCTTAATGAAGTTGCGGCATGTCGAATTACTGCGGAATTGCTGCCGTCATCACTTATTAGACCTTCCGGCAAGACGCTTTGTAAATGCGCCCTGAATCTTGAATCAAAACAAAACAAACTGGTCGATATTGAAAGTCTATATATGCCCCATACGCACCTGCTTGTTGGTGTTGTGGCTGTTGTTGCAGGGAATGAGCAGAGTGCCACCTTCTGGGCCTCGAATGATCTCAGTGTCCGGCGGAAAATCAGTGACGGATACCCCATAGAGGAGGGGCCACGCCCATAATCCTGCAGGTACATGGTGCCCGTGCCGTTTCGCAGTTTCGCTTCGTTCAAAATGCGATTGACTATGAGAAACAAATGCTGTGATTCATATGGAACATCGTTAAAATGCACTGAGCTGCGGAGGCTAATTCTATCACTACTGTAGTATGTGCTGCGTGTACTGTAGTATGTACCATATTACAGTCAACTGATCTTTCAGCGCTTCATCGGCTGCTTGCCGGATTTAGCATTTCGGTTATCTGCATCTATTTTAACGTGCAGTCTTGCATCCAGAGCGACTATGTTGCTAA
>NW_026570623.1:0-26489 GCF_019649055.1 Paramacrobiotus metropolitanus | reverse complement strand
TAATAATACTTTACTGCAGTTTCGGTGACAAGCGAAACGTTATCTGCAATTCTGCACCTATGGGCGGTAAACTACTCGAAACTGAAGTTTCGTCATCGCCCCACAAATGACAGCTTGGAATTAATATTCTATCGGTGCCTGTCTTTTGTACCTGTTGGCTGTTGCCACGATCCGAACCACTGACGTGCGTGGTACGATTTTCACGCCGTACTGGAAAACGGAAAGTTTGATACGAGTTTGGTTTGCGGGGAACGCAATAGTTTATTGCACTGGTGACTGGTTTGCGCCTGCGGAGGATGCTTTGTATATGACTACATGCTTGTTAGCCAGTATTTAATGACATCCTAGAAACCCCAACAGCACAAGTACAGTGAAGTACGATGATAGCATGACAAAGACAACGTGTAACATTCGTAAATCTACCGAACACTAAAGACAGTCAGACAAAACAATATCAGTATAAAACTCAGAATCTCCACACGCCACACCAACTAGATCACTGGTTGAATGGCGAAAACGCGCCGAACCGCTTTGGGGTATTACTCAAAGTTAGACAGTAGTTAGTAGACCTTTTACATTACATCGAATGTTCGCAGGTTGGCTAGCCGAATAAACAGTTGGCTTTAGTATTATGCTTACAAACTAGCATTACTACTCTAGTAATTGTACACCCCATCGGTGCCGCTGTAATATTATGAGCCTTGCTGTACAATCTGCATAAAATTTGGTAGAAACTTTTCAAAGCCTGTCGGTACTCAGATAGTATGAGAGCGTAACCCAGTCGTACAATTGCACAAGATCGTGGTACCCGGAGTTATTAGTCGGAATCACTAACACAGTAACAAACGAGATCAGTTTGAAAACCCTTGGAAAAAAAATTAAAAAGACTTTTAATGGTACGCAAGGAGACCCAGGGCATATGAAGACGTTGACATATTTATTCAACATTAATATTATTAGTAATTAATAAAATTATGATCAGTCAAATTACAACCATCAAGCCCAAGGGGATTGTTTAATCAATTCCGACAGGAAGGGCCGCAGTGAGCTTGACTTGCAGTTTCAGGGAGAAGTCACTAGGGTTAACGTATCCTTTCGACGGATCCAGTAGGTCCTTAAGCACCAAACGTTCATTAACAACGTACGCTTCATAATTTCCCCACCCGACAAATCTTACCGTAAATGATATAAAATTCCAGTATCCCCAGGCAATTTCTTCTTCGCAGTACACGTGGGATATCGCTGAAACATGAAAAAATCAACATTTTAGCGGTTATTCTTTGTAAATAAGCAGCAGTCAGCAAAACATATCTGTACGTTTAGTAACAAGTCCCAGTTCCGCTTTCCATGGTAGCAAGCGGAGTTCTGCATTAACTTCACATGTCCAAGTATCGGAATCCGCATCAACATCACATTTCACAAAATAACCCCACCGAGGAGACCCTTCCAGGATGTGCTTCTTAACCAAAACCCTCCTGCAACAGGACGACGGCCCTTCATAACGTTTATTGGTTCTAACTTCTAAGCATCATACAAAGTACAACGGCTTACCAAGGCAACTTCCGGATTACGATTGGATCGCTCAACGTTCCTCTTTGCTCCAGTTTCCTGACATCCGGCACCGTAAAATTGACCAAACCTTCAGCTCGCAGCTCATCTACAAATATTAAGAAAATGTTTATAACTAAGAAAATGTCTTGGCAGTGTCCATTCGATACGCGAATGTGCTCACTTTGTCGGGCCTCCGTGCGGAACGGCAGCGCCGGTTTGACATCGGCGTGTTTGTAGCGGAAAATGTCCAACAGCTCCGATTGAAGCAGCAAACCAGTCTGGCCAAATTCATAACTGCATTATTTTAATAGAGTTATCATACCCTAAATACACGGAAACTACTATTTTACTGTCTTTGAAACTGTTTGTAAACTCTATCTGCTTTTGTTTTCAAATCTTGAACAGAAAGACAAATACCAGAACTTTGCCGGTTGCCTCCCACTCTGAAACGCCCCCGATATGCCATAAAATAGCTCATAGAATCATAATATAACAAAAAAGTAAGAAAAACATAAGTGTTCCTAACTTATCCAAAAATATATTCCAATAGCCCGGTCAGACACTTCCGCTTAAAAGAGCTGGTTAACAACAGGCGAATAAATAGTACTCTAGTTACTGTATTCTGATAGTACCAGGAAAAATGCACGTTAGCGTTCACTGGTAGACCGGAGCTCAACAGCTTTTTGACGTTTTTTCTTATGTGAATGATAATTAATTTTTAAATTCGTACCACTCTAATTTTTTTAACTTCGTACCACTTTCAGTAGCACTTTTAACATGATTATTAACTTTAAATCAGCAACATACTGAACGCAACCACCCAAGAACTTTCGCAATATTTTCGCAACACTTTTGTAACAACCAGCAATATTTCTCCGTTAACAGTGTAAAAGCTCAGTACCTGGGCAGGGCCATTCATCAGCTGTGTATCGGTCAAGACCGGAAAGCGGACGCGATATAATGCCGCGCCCAGCATTTCACGCCGATTGACGGGTGAAGCTTCCATATCCTTCTGACTACAGGCGTTCGCAGCCCACCTGCCAACAAAACCCGATGGTAAAAGATTAAATTCACAAAGGGCTTCAGGGCGAGAAACTGCGAAACATCGCCTTGAGGTGACCCGGAATCGTACAGTGTGTCGTACGCTAGTTCCTGTTAGCGGTCCACTTTAACGTTTGGTTATATTTGCCGTTTGTGAAAATTTGGGGCCGATTTTGCCGTACTGTTGCATCTGGAGAACTATCAGTGCGGGCAGTGCTCCTTACTTTTCAACCGACGCATAGATGGTAGCTTCATCGGCGGCCAACGTCTCTCGTTGGAGGATAATCTGCAACGTCTCTTGTCCGATACCAGAGAACTTTTCCGACTGCCAAACGCCTTCTGCCGATCCATCAATCAAACCAAGACACTTCTCCATGATATCGTCGTCCTCACCCTCCACCATGGGCGGGGTGTATTTATAACGAACGGCCTAAAGAAGCAAGAATTCACACCAGCAAAAAAAATTCTGAATACGACAGACACTAAGCAACCTGCCCAGGATACATACGTTGTCCAGCATTTCTAGGCAGTTGTCTGTGTTCAGATTGCTCAGGATAAAGCGGGTGCACTTGCGAACCAGCGATGGTAAGGCATACTTATCGGCGCAGTTGAGTGTGTCGAATACGTTCTCCTCGCTCACAGCTTCGTCACGGTGTCCGTGTAGATGTAGCTACACCAGTAACAAAGTTCACTCATTTCGATGGGTATCCAGTACATAGGGTCATGTAAATTGACCGTATAACCGAAAACAGCACTGCAGATCGGACACTAAACCTACCTGAGCATATTAGCGAAGGCGTCAGGAAGAATATCGGGAATATCAACCGGGTTCGTGCACTTCTCCGGTAGACTTCCATAGAACATGGTGTGGAATACGTCGCTCCGGGCTCCCATGATGACTCTATACAAATATCAATTATGGTATCAATCAGAACGGAGATCCGCCATCACATGCGCAACGCACAGTTAGCACTTAGCACCTGTGAGCTGGAAAGATCCTCACTGCGCCATACTGGCGTCCCACCGCGAACTGAACATCGCTCATTTCGCCACAGTCTAACACCTGTCGCAAACACTTTGCCACCTTTGTAGCATCCCCACGATTATTGCGGTTGGAAGGCTCTGGGAAACTTTGGGACATGGTTGCTGTTGCGAAACGCAAATCTGTAGTAGCCTGCCAGGGAACTGGTGAACACAGACACAATCCTGTTCAATAAGCTCCGAGCGAAACAGCATGTAATGGTGAAAATAAGGACCCTGGAAGTGCTGTCTATCGAAGAAAACCAGAAAGATAAAGGTGAACTGAATTACAAGAACAGATGATAAGCATTCAACAATATATCGTAAGACGTACTCTACGTAAAGAATAACTATAACGGTTCACGAGTCCACGACCAAAGGCAAAAAGTAAAAACATTTTCGCAAGCTGACTTCCACGTAACTCCTGCTACATGGGAGATTGCTGGCAGCCCGCTCAGCTGACAAGGCGTGCATACTGAACACAACAAATACAGTAACAGTAGTAAGTACAAGCCCAGCACGGATGAATATTGGCCGATGACTATTAAAAAATATGTAATTCCAAGGATGTGTAGCTTTGTGGTCGCTTACAGACTGTCATAATTGATAATATTAATGAACCCGTACGTATGTTTAGTAATATCTATATTATGATACACTTAACATAAGTTACCTAATCGAAACACGGACTGTCTACTTGTACATACAGTACATAACTTGCAATGCGACTAACGTGATGATGACTAACGTGTTAAGTTATACATGAATTTTTTACTTTGTATTGTACTCTTACTTATTGTTAAGTACTGTAGCGCTCAGATATTTCTACTGTTCGTGTGTTGTGTTCGGCCAGGTATAAATTCCCATGCTGTGTATGCAAAACACAGCAGGTTAATGGGTTACCTGCTACCGAGATGAAACTATTAAACTATTAAGTTGTGCTAGAACAGTGTGCATTTCTTATCGCGTCCATGGTAACAAGCTTATGATTGACCACTGGACCTTGACAAATGATTTTGGCAAAAAGTCAACAATCTTGGATCCACCGCTACATTTAGAGAATTTTGATGTACTTTAAAGCAACAAAATTGGTGAAGTAGAAGCCGAGATCCTTTGCCTCAAAGGACAGGGGCCGAAGTCCAGGCACAGATAATCAGTATTCATATAACTAGTATAATAATAACAATTATATGGATATTCATATAATCAGTATTCATATAACAAATGATTTTGGCAAAAAGTCAACAATCTTGGATCCACCGCTACATTTAGAGAATTTTGATGTACTTTAAAGCAACAAAATTGGTGAAGTAGAAGCCGAGATCCTTTGCCTCAAAGGACAGGGGCCGAAGTCCAGGCACAGATAATCAGTATTCATATAACTAGTACAATCATTATACCTACTCTAGTACTCGTATAAAAATGATTGTAAGCTGCGCAGCAGGATAACTGAAGAAGAAATAGGCACATTCGTAGGTAGTAGTAGCAGTACAAACTATAACAACAGGAAGTTGTTAGGATGTTAACAATTTTGTACTAAGTACAACAGTGCCAGAAATCACGAGAATTCGTAAGTACACCACAGTACCGTTGAACAGCCAAATGCTGCTACCTGCACCTGTGGGCAGTAAGCTAACTGAGAAACGAACAGTCGTCATCGCTGCGCAGGTTATGGAAGCCGAGAGCCGCAAAAAGCCTTCTCCGTTGTAGTACTTACTTCGTACCCCTGTCTTCTCCCTACAATAGCAACTGTCAATTAATACCAGCAGCCCGCTTGTATCTGCGGCACTACTGCTGCGCAGTGCGCAGTAGTGCCCACACCGTAGCATCTGTTGCCCACACCGTAATACTTACGTGATGCGCACGTATCATTTGCTCCGTTACTTCGTGCTTTGTTTGCTGCAGTATCTACTTCGTTGCTGTAACATTCATATCATAGTGAAAACATCGAGCAACTACCTGTATATATATTAATTACATAATAAAGGAATTTTTTGTGTTTACACTTTACCAGTAATTTTATTGTCGCTGTTTGTTTACAGTTTACAGTGTGAAGGCCGATAGCTCCGCCTTCATGATTGGCCATTCGCCATTGTGTTTTGCTGTTCTGGGGATTTCCATCCCACACATTGCTGCTGTTTTGACGGACCTACAGCACAGCTGCGCTGGCTGTAGGATCCGATCTCATTAGTCGGTGTTTGCTGCGCCACGGTGCGCACCTTAGATTTCGGCATTAAAGCCTCAATCCGGGTTCGCCGCTGTTTCGCCGTCGAAGGTACGTGGGCGCCCATAAGGCCCCACGTTACAACAGTCACATTTTTTGTGTTATTGTGTGCTAGATGCTAGATGCAGTAGAATAACAACTTTTGTTGACAAATTCTGGACGCGTAGAGCTTTCGTTAATTATTATTAATGTCCGAGCGTAAGTTTCGTATGAAATAGATCACAAGAAAATGCTCAAGGCTCGGGGCAAATGTTTTTATTGTAAATGGAAAACCTTATAACGGAATTGGATTTTTTAATTTTAAATTATTAAAGAATTACTAGTAAATAAATATTAAATACTACTGAATTAGTATTAAACATTATCTTACTTTTCTTTATTTATTTTTTATTTATTAAATCAGGTATTATCAAATTAATTAATAATGTTCTTACTTTTGAAATTTTAATTTTTAAATTATTTTCCTCTCATGGTCGAATTTCGGTGACAGTGTGACAGCCCCGCCTACTTACGATACGTCACTACAAAGATTTTATTTTTTAATATTATTTTTAATTCATTTTTCTTCCATAGTCGAATTTCGGTGACAGTGTGACAGCCCCGCCTACTTACGTTACGTCACTACCAAGATTTTATTTTTTAATATTATTTTTTAATTATAATTTTTAAATCTTAGTTTTAATTATTTTCCTTTCATGGTCGAATTTCGGTGACAGTGTGACAGCCCCGCCCACTTAAGCTACGTCACTACCAAAATATTAATTTTAGTTCATTTTAATTTTATTTTTTAATTCATTTTTCTTTTTTGGTCGAATTTCGGCGACAGTGTGACAGCTCTGCCTATTTATGTCACGTCACAATCAAAGTTCAAGTACAGCAATAAAAGAGAAAATTAATTAAGATTCTTGTGGGCTGTCCTTTAAGAGGGCCCCTGGACTGCTAACTGCTAAGTACTAACTCGGAAGTCACTAACGACAAGCTACAAATATTATAATGTTGGGTGTAGTAAGTACAACACAGATAATTGCAAACAGTATAACAATTGCTAATAAAATCATTGCATTAGGTGGTCTTTACAACATGAATTATTATATCTGCATGAATTTTAAGACTTCAACCAATAATTGGCATTCTTTATTTTTCGCGAACTCAAAGCCACATATCTTTGTTTTGCAACATGTATCACACGATTTCTGCTCGATTTGAAATACAGATTACAATCGATGATCTTTGCCGTAGGATGAATCTTATGCCCCATCTACGGGTGGGAAGACAGTAAATCTCTAGAAACGTTTTGATACACATGACCTTTTAGTGGTATTAAATCAGAATTTTTGTACATTGTGCGGAAAAAGCTACCGCTTTCGTGCGGGAGATGAGAAAGCTGAAAAACGAAACGGCTACCAGCGCTGCCAGTCCAAAAGTGATACTATCTGTAGTGCCACCGGTGCTTTAGTACACAAAAAATATTAGAAAAGTGATTATAACGTTAAACTTATCAAATGTGTGAATTAATATAATTATCGTTTTATTTTTAATGATTTAGAGCATTTCCATTATCTACAGATTTAGTGCTCACTGTATTACCATATGTACTACTATAGGAACTACTATTATTAATGGTACTACTATTATTATTATTAATGGTACTATTATTATTAATTCCTATTATTATTGTGAATTATTATTAATTATTATTATAATTTAATTTTTCGAAGTTATCATTTGTGTAAATAAAAAGTGCCTACTATAGCTTTTTCACACTGAAGCAAGTATTACAATACTACTCGTACATACTGTACTGCATGTACTACGTAATAGTATGTACACAAATTTTCTCCAGAGAAGTAGAAATAGGGAAAGAAGATCGATAAAGCATGTGCAAAACGGTTGTCTATTAAGCACGCGCATTTATTAGAAATCCTTCCCAAAAAATCTTTCCCGAAAAATGACCACACCGAAATTACGAAAAAAAAGCAAACTTCGGTAATAATAAAAATTTCTGTACGTTTTCTCTAATGTTACTCTATCTTGACACAAAAGATGAAAGTTTTTTGAATTTATAGCGGTGACGGGCCCTGATGAGTTTGAATGGTCATTTAGTACGGTCGGAATGCTATGCGGAAGATGCAGTTCATCTTCCGTCAGTACGACTGTACGAGTAATAATTATTCAAGTAATATTATTCAAGTAATATAATTTTCAAGTAATAATTATTATTATAATGAATATATAAACAAATATATAATATGTACTAGAGTGCGACTATTCTCACCCCTTGCACCCCCTTTTGACTATTGTCACCCCCTTTTTTTAAATAAAGTGAACACCCCCTTAGGCTGTAGTCAACACATTTTTCACCCCCTTTGACTATTTTCACTCCTCGGCCATTTCTTTTAAAAAATACATTGTTGCTAGCTTGGCCTTTTAGCCATCTTAAGTAGGATAGTAAACTACCGGAAAGGTACAAAAAGGTGCCAGCGACCACTGAGTGCTGTTAGCGCGGAAAAGGGGCAGTCGTTTGTTTATGACTCTGTACCACCGGTGTCGACACCAGTGATTCAGAAAGTGTTGAGGTCAACCGAAAGCGAGGGCATCGAAATTTTCTTCCGTGCGTGCAGCCTCAAAGGGATGGTCATAATTGTGGACTTATTGCGATCACATTCGCTGCGGAGCTCATCAGCTAAAAACCCTTGAAGATGTTAAGTTTAATGTTAAAAGAATGAGGTCGCATCTCAGCGATGTATTAAGTGTCAATAAGCTTCGCTTGGCGCCTTCCCCCAGGCTGCCGGTGATGGCAGAAACAGGGTTGGAAAAGAACCGCTGGTGGAAAAAAAATTATAAAGAATAAATTTAAAGTTGATGGCAATAGCCAAAAGGGCGTGTGTGTTTATGTACTGGATAAACGACAAAAGTTGGGAATGGCAGAGAAATTTCACATTAACTTCAGAAACGATCACGTTAAGCATCAACCGACAAAGGCGGCCTAATCACAGAGAAAATTTGGTCTAAATTTGCCCCTATCGGTGCTGTCCCACTCCGGCCGCAAGATCGATGCCGCATTTCCTCGTTGGATTTCGATGATTATCCGCTGGCGAAGAAATTCCGTGGCTCGTTTTTCGCCGGTTTCCTGTCGTATCATCTGGCCGAATTCCGTTATCGTGCGGGCAGCATCCGGTCCGGGTGGTCCGAGCGTCACAAAGCCAAGAGCACGAAACACGTAGTCCTGAAGTGTTTCGTGCGTGTCAGGGAGTGACAATAGTCAAAGGAGGTGTTTATTTTATTAAAATAAAGGGTGTGACAATAGTCAAAAGGGGGTGCAAGGGGGTGACAACAGCCATTTCCTGTACTATACATTAATATATATTATAGAAGTACTCATAATATTAGTATTATTACTATTACATAATATCTACATGTTGTTATTATTATTATTAATTTTTAAGCTTTTATGTATTTTTAAGTATTTTGTTCAGTTTATTCTACTGCGTGGTCGAACCAAATGTCGGTCTCCTATTTTGGTCCAGCTCGCAGACTTTTGAACCTGGTGACACTTTTTTCCATAAGCAGTATTTCAGTCTTTTTAACTGATTTACAGTTTACTTGGCGAAAAACTTCTGCTTTTCAAAGAAAAAGAGTTGCTGGCATGGTGCATAGTCTGAATGAGCTATGTAATTCCCGCATTTTTGTGACCTTTCCAAAAACTGCAAGTTTTTTGTCAGATTTCTTCACTTACTTTAGGGAAATTTTTTTGCTGCAAAACAGGCTGCAACCAGATAAGTCGTTTTCGGTTGATAAGTGTAGCTAAATGATTGCTTTCATAGATATAAGTTTAAACCTTGTCAGTTTCTGAAGCGTCGGAGAGGAATTCGTTTTCAAAACCCCCGCTAGCTGATTTTACGAGAGTTCTGTGTGCGGAATTTTGTGCCTACCGCTTCTTGCCCAGACACGTTCAGTTAAGGTCACAGTTTTTAACAAAAAAAGAAACATTGCCGCTACCCAGAATTCTTTAGAATGGTTATACCCAAGAAATACTTCGTCGAATAACGGCAGTTTTACCGAATGGGCAAATTTGAATTTGGGTTTCCGGGACATCCTCCAACTCCACCCATTTTTTCCAAAGAATTGATAAAAAATTCATGGCTTTATATAATTTTGGTTTTACATATTTTTTTATATTGAGCGAACACTGCTCTTTCAAACGAAACTAGAAAGCTGTCAATTGAAGGTTGGAAGGACCGCAAAACTTCATAGAAACAGACCGACATTTTGTTTGGCTGCCCAGTAATGTTACTCTACTTTCATGGAAAAAAATTTTTCTGAGAGGCAAACTGGTGACCATTCCCTGGTTAGTTTTACAACCAGATCGATGCAGCAGTTCCCCGAAATAGTCATTCCCGCTGCAAACGTTATAGTTTTTTTTCAGTTGGAAGAATTCTCTGAATCCTTTAAGATACAAAAAATTTATAACTTTGCACGCGACCACAAACTGTAAGCTTGCAACAAAACCCACTTTATATTACAGAACATTTAAGGTGTTCAGTAAGAGAACCTACTGCTGTTTCAGTCTAAGACAAGACAAGACAACTTTATTCCCCCAGATTTCTTCTGGCAGGGGCACACCATGCCTTGTGCCGTATGATTAACTTAATTAACATTCAAATATCAAAACAGCAATCAAAGTTAAGCACATCCAAAACAAAGGTAAAAACAGACATACGTAATAATAGTAAAACAGACGAAAGATAAACAAGATTTACGCAGACTTGTACAAAAATATGGGCTATATATATTCGGCTGCGTCAATCAGAATTGACATTCAGGCTGTGAGGAGGCAACAGTAACATCTCACCGCTAAATACTTTGCGGCTGTCTTTCAGGATCTGCTTAAAAAAATTATTTAAACAGAAGAACAGCGTTTTATCGTTTTCCGTCGGTGGATCCCTTCTCTGTAATAACTTCTGCATCGTTTCCACTATCCCGCCATCGGGTATGGCTAGCTCCATGACGGCTAGGCGCTCCTTCAGTTTTTCTCTGTGTGGGGAATATGCCGGGCATTCGTTCAGAGCATGCAGTTCGTCCTCCACTATCTCATAGAACTTGCATATCCGCTCCTCCCTCAACAAGCCGTTCCATCTTCCTGTCTCCACGGCAAGGTGGTGGTTTGCAGTCAACATCTTTATCCAGTTTTCGCTGATCGTTATAGGCATGGTTTTTAGGAGCTGGACTTCTCTGCTTTCCGGTAGACACTGAAACAAAAACAGCAGCCTGCTGCTCCTGGCAGCAAGGGCGTCACAGGTTCGGTAAAAGGGGGGTGTCAAATTTTGACAGGGGGCAAAATTTGACGGGGGGCAATCGGTTTTGAAAAACATACTCTGTCTGCTCTCTTCAATATTACTCTGTCTGTTCTCTTCTAAATTTTGACGGGGGGCAATCGGTTTTGAAAAACAGGGGGAGTCAAACTCCGAAAAATTGCCGGTTGACACCCCTTCTATGACGCCCCTGCCTGGCAGCATTATTATGTATAATGAAGCAGCAGCAATGCACCGCATCATACGTTCTAACATTACTCATGATTACAGACGGAGCAATCTGACAACTGTACGAGACCAGTTTAGTATTTAAATTTTTACCTATACTGCTGGCTTAGTTTGTAAATGGTAGGTAGCTTTTTCTGCCAAGATGGTCGATAGATCACTACGCGCTTTTTTCTATGTAACAGTTAAAAAATTGCTGACAAACCGAACTAAAGTACAGGTAGTGAGGTGCCGATCCAGAGTGTTAGCTGAATCATCTTCAGAAACGGTCAAACAACTACTACCATAATAAGCGTGCACCCCAGATATAAATTTTGGACGAGTAAAACTGGCATCGTACAGATTACTGTAACGTTTGATGTGCCAGACAGGGTGCATAGCCTATAAAGTATAAATTTAACATAGTGTAGAATTTACTTTCAAATTTTGTTTTGGCCCCGCCCTTTTGATGATAGCAGCGGAAAATATTTTTCATGTTTCTCCCTTTGCTAATCTATCTTCATACAAAAGATGGAATTTTGCTGAATTTACAGAATTTATTTCCGTTGAAAATGGACAAGTTAAAGCTAAAAAACAGAAAACCACGCCGACTCCTTTAACGTCGTACATACTTTGTACGCATCCAATTAGGAATCAGAGGACATAAGTAACAATTAGTATGGATGGACTCGTATTTACCCGTTAGTATTGTACAAATACATTAAAGCCGTACATTATACCTGTACAAGGAGTGTCACTACTCTTAAAAATTTAACTACTAGTAATTCAAAGAACAATCTCAAAACTCATAGTAACATCTTTAAAAGTATCATTAATAAACTTTATTCAGTTTCTTTTAATAAACGGCAACGCCTTGCGCTCACATCAACAAAACTTTTTTCTGTTTATTGTGTTGTAACTGTTTTGGTTTTACAATAAAACTTTTGTTTGTACTAGTTCCGAGCATTGGGTTGACTCCTATCACTTTAGTCTCTCTATTGTACTTAACATTATATTTCAATAACTTTTTTGGGCAAAGTACATTTTTTAAAAAATCTCGCGCCATTCATCGGTACAATTTTTAGAAGCTGAATCTATTTCTGCTAATATGCGTTGTGTGTTGAATCGCGCTTGCACTGCACTATTTTACAGATCGATACGTGGCAGATTTTCTAAACTGTTGTTAAATCGGTTACAGTACTATTATAACATGAAATGGAGTAATGAAGCAAGGTTGCAGTGGTGAGTTTATGTGTGCAAAGATTGGAAACTGAATCGCGCAATGGGCTTCTCATGGGAGTTCCGTTCTCATTAGTCTGTTAAAGAAGTTTACTGTAGAACGGCTACTTAAGTTTTCGGTTTCAAAACAATTACACCCATCGTCACGGCAACCGTGCGCAATGCACAACCTTCGATGAGGCGATGAACGATTCAAAGCTTTAAATCGCGTCTGATGCAAAGTACGATTATCGTACAGTTTATCGTACAGTTTCTAGCAGAAACTTCTTATTACAAAATTAATAGTAAGGTGTGTACTGAGCATTGAGCACGTTTTTTACTTATCTATGTTTTGAATTTCGAAAATAATTATAAAAATAATACTTACCAAGGCACTTTTCATCAGACAAATTTCTTTTGTTCAAAATAGAAAGTTTACTACCGTGGTTTGCTTTATATTTCATTTGCAAAGGCCAAAAGGGCGTGCCTGGTGCCCAAACAAAAATGAGTACTATCTATAGTCTATAGATTCATATACTCTTACGTCCTTTTTTTCGCGAAATTATCTCTTAATTCAAGGTTCAAATTTCAGAACCGTTCATATTTTTAAAAAATCTAGCGTCCATCAAAGGGGGTCACCTACACTTTGAAAAAAATTCTTCGGTCTTTCAGAACGTTTTAAAAACGTTTTCAGTTTTTCAGTACTTTAGCTCTCAAGCATTTAGAAATTTCTAGAAACATCTAGAATGATCAAAACATACAGATTTGCAACTTAGCAGCATGTACCAAAAATGCTGAGAACTATGTATATAAAACACCAAACAGTTTATGCCCCTCTGTTTGTCCAGTCAATATTTTTGAATATTTCTAGTCGGTCCAGAATTTTGAAATCCATGTTTCCAATACTAAACTATCTGAATACATATCACATTATCTTACTGTCTAAGTATCCACATATTTAAAAACATATCGAAATATACATTTAACCTCCAGTTTTTTGCACTTCAGAATTTCGAAAGTATTTAAAATATTTAAATACCTGAATATCTTACTGTTCAAAAATCTAAACATTCAAATATATTTCTATTTCTAAATACTTCTAAATATTTCTAAACGTTTCTAAATGTTTCTAAATACCTCAAAACCCGAACCGGCCCGCGAAGCGTGGCCGTCACCTTAATGCTTCAGAAGATCAAAATATCTAAATATTTTGATACCTAAAATATCTGAGTAATTAAAATTACTAAACATGTAAACAATTTACCATGCAGTAATAGCTGATAGCGCCACGCTTTTACGCATTTTAAAATCTTTGAAATATGTCTAAACCATTTTAAACTTCGTTATCTCCTTCGTGTTTCTATACCTAAAACACAGCTGGTGGCGCGCTAGCGCCACCGATACTTGTCTTAAGAGTTATACACTATTACGTCTTTTTACTTTTGTAATTCCAAAACAAATTTCAGACTCATACATTCTAGCTCCAAATTTTATTAAAAATTCAGACACGTGTCAGAAAAGATTCATTTGCAGTTTTAGAAAATGTTCAGTCTTGCAAACAGTTTCTAAAAATCTTTAAAATTTTCGCAGTACTTAAGCAGTACTTTCCATGGAACAGCTTCTAGAAATTCCCGTTAGAATAACTTAAGGTTCTTACAGATATGGATCGCATGATCAGCTTAGCAACTGCTTCGTTCTACAAAAATTTGTTTTAAAAGTTGCAAAAATAGAAGCCAGTCATGTGTGTTCCTGTATTACAGCTGCTAGTGCACGTATTTTACCGACCTAACGGTACTCGTACAGTAGTTTTGTTGGGAGCTTGGCACGTTTGCACGCGCATGTAAAACTTTTGTTTCAGCCAACCAATCTCGTACTTAAAAGTTTGCAGATTATTAATTTTCTCTATTGCAATTTGTGGACGAACAAAGGTCACGTCTGAAAGAAATTCTAAAATTTTGTCCGAGGAATCTGTGCAAACTGTGATATGTGTTAATTTATTTAAGTAATGTTTTGCCTTACCACTAACTCGTCAATTTTGGAATCTTTTATTTGGAACTGGAGTTTTAGCACTCTAAAATCTTAAACACCTCCAATTTCCTAAGCTGGGGGCGAATACCTCTATATTTCGCTTGCACGTTTAAAAGAAATTTTTTGACAAAAAATTTAAAGAAATTCTTTGACGAACAAATCAAAGGTCACGCTATTTGAAATCTCCGGAATTCTGCCAGAAAACTAATGCCAAAACTGGTTCGGTAAAATCTACTCGTAACATAACTGTATACGCAAGTCTAAAAAACTTACAACTTTTTTATTAATATTGATACTAAAAGAGGTTAAGAATGCTAGTTCTGCGCAGCGGGGTCGCTAGTGCTACCTGTATATTTTCGTAAATTTGTACACGTTCAAAACAGCTTTAAATATTTAAAAATGTTTTTAAAGGTGGGCTCGTCGAAACTTTTATGGAGTTAGAAAAATAAGTGGAAGATCGCAAGGTTCCGGAAAAGTTGTGAATGGTATTTCGCAATTAACTTTAAGTTCTTGCAGCTTTGGAATTTTTTATTTAGAATGGCGGTATAAAAATTGCACAACTTTTTCTATGAAATTAAAATGTTCGCTGAATACACAGCCTCAGCTAGAGCCCGGCACGAGCCGAGCAGCTCGGCTCGGCTCGCGAGCGCTCGGAGCTCGCGAACACTTCGAGCGAGCAGGCGCTGTTTTGTAAATTTATGAACGAGCCGAGCAACAAGAAAAAAATATGCGAGCGAGCCGAGCGAGCGGGATCGCCGGGTGCGAGCGATCACGAGCTTACAGGCTGACTTTATGCTAACTGAAAAAAATGCGTAAAAAATGCGTAATTCCTGCGTAAAAATTATCTAAACCAAGCTGAATAGGGTCGTAAATCACCGTCACCTTCGCGCTTCGCGCGAACTAGTTTACTGGGAGTCGGGAGTCTCGGGACTAGGTAACGATAATCCGTAAGCAACAAAGACATTATTGAACCGAGCTTGGTAAACAATTCAGACATTTTTATTGCATTTCAAAATACACAATAAAACGGGAATCAGTTCAAATTTCAGCGAAAAAACGAAGTTATAAAAAATGAACAGCCAATGTGGAAGAGAAGTTATTTTAGATATCCTTTTTTGACAAAGTTTTTGCTTTTTGGGGAGACTAAAATTTTGGAATACGTAAATAATTTGCGCAAAAAACTTGAAACGTTAAATTATCTCCGCTGACGAGCGAGCCGATTTGCAAAAATAAGAATACGAGCGAGTCGAGCGAGCGACAACAAAGTAAAATTGAAAAACGAGCGAGCCGAGCGAGCGGCGGTTCGGCTGCGAGCGAGCTGAACGAGCGGAAAGTTTAGGCAAATGAAAACGAGCGAGTCGAGCAGCACTTTTCCTGCTCGTGCCGGGCTCTAGCCTCAGCCGACAGCAAAAATAGGCGGCCTAGTTATAGAGAGAATTTCATCTAAATTAGCCGATGCTGGTGCTGTTCCCAAGACAGAGGCACATGTCCCAAGACGAGTCAGAAACTGTTAAAACGCTCATTTCCTGACCATTTTAAAAGACCTAAATTTCTAAAAGCCATAAATTTCTGAAGGCAAAACTGTTCAAAGTTTTCAACACCTCCATTACCTCAAACTCAACTGGTTGCGCGCTAGCGCGACCGCTACCTTGTTTCATATACTCCTACGTCCTATTTTTCGCGAAATTATCTCCTAATTCAAGGTTCACAATTTATAACCTTTCATATTTTTTAAAAATCTAGCGTCCATTATAGGGGGTCACCTAAACTTTGAAAAAAATTCTTTGCTCTTCTAGAACGTTTTAAAAACGTTTTTATGTTCTCATTACTTTAGCTCTTAAGTATTTAGAAATTTCTAGAAACATCTAGAATGATCAAAACATACAGATTTGCAAACTTAGCAACATATACAAAGGATGGAACATTACACCCGGATTATATCACCCGGGTCCCGGAATATTCATTGGTTGGAGCAATGGTTCTATTAAGGACTACGCTGTATATCCCAACAACAACAACAACAACATATACAAACGATGCTGCTAACTATATAACACACTAAATAGCTTACGCCCCTCTATTGTTCAGTGAATATTTTTAAATATTTCTTGTCGGTCCAGAGTTTGAAAATCCATGTTTTCAAATAGTAAAATATGTGAATACATATCACATTATCTTACTGTCTAAGTTTCTGAATATGAAATACATAATTATCTAAATTTAAATTTTACCTCTCGTTTTTCTGTGCTTCAGAAATTCGAAATCTAGCCTTCAAAGTATTTAAATACCTGAATATCTTACTGTTCGAAAATCTAAACATTTAAATGTATTTCTATTTCTAAATGTTTTTAAATACCTCGAAATCCAAGACGGCCCCGCGCAGCGGGGCCGTCATCTTAATGCTTCAGAATATCAAAATATTTAGATATTTTGATACCTAAATATCTGAGTAATCAAAATTACCAGATATCTACATAGCTTAACATGCAGTAATAGCTCATAGCGCCGCGCTTTACGCATTTTAATATCTTTGAAATATGTCTAAAACCATTTTGAATTTCGTTAGCTTTTTCGTGTTTCCACTTTCCATACCTAAAACACAGCTGGTGGCGCGCTAGCGCCACCGATACTTGTACAGTATACAGTGTTACCACGCGTAGCTGCACAAAATCGCCGCTTGTTTTATGGTCTGTTTCTCGTGCACCGCTTATCGTACCGTAAACGATTTAGTCTTCGCTAGACAATTTTACTGACTACTAAAAAATGGGCCGTGCTCGTTAACTATGGTGTCAAACGAAATTTTGCAAAAAATTTATCAAATTTGCACTTCGGCATGAAGACACTTCGGCATGCATGAAGACCCTTTGGCATGAGAACATTTCGGCATAGATCACTGTGCTGTACAGCTTGTACCGTATTAAACTATTAATGGCATGCGGTGTATGTACTAGTACTGGTACTTTGTATGTAGGTACGATGTATGTACTTTGTACGTACATATAGATATACTGTATGTACTAATTAAATCAACGCTCATAATACGCGTCACTATTATTTTAGAATAATTGTAAGTAATAATGCCATTTGAAATACTGCCTTTCAAAAATTTAATTTTTGATGATTTAGAAACTGAAAAAAGTTTGTTCCGAAGAAACCCCCGGCCCCCAAGGGGCCATTCACATTCCAGGAAAGGTAAAAAAAAACATCTTAACAATGAATTACTTAAATGTGATTTTCCGGTACTTCGTTTTACTACTGTAATTCCATTTCCAAGCAACAATCAATTTCCAATCAAAAGTATTGCAGTTCCAATGAAAACCGTTGCCCCGAGACACTTCGCAAGAAAATGTGTCAGTCACAATTTTTCTATCATAATAAAATGTATAAACATATGTTAATTCCACAGCCTCAGCCGACAGCAGAAATAGGCGGCCTAATGATACAGAACATGCATCTCATCTAAATTAGCCGATGCTGGTGCTGTTCCCATGACCGAGGCCGCTAAAGTCGTATAAAGTTAATCATTATTATGCGGCAAATATAGGTTGTAATATAGATAAATCTTGAGATATATATAGATAAATCAGCAAATATAGATAAATCTTGAGTGATAGTTTTCCTGCCGTTTGCTGTACACCGGACTTTGTATTAATACGACAGACTGCCAGTAATAAGCATAAGGAGGGCAAAAACGCACTGTGCCGTTCTAATAATATTACAGGGAGTCAGCGATACCCTTTACGTGCGTGGTGACTCACCACCACGTAAAAGGCATCGTCCACTCCCTGTAATATTACTTAATACTCATATGATTACAGCGTGCGAAGTACAGCTAAAGAAAATGCAAGAAGCGAAGAAGTTAATTGAACGAAGTAATGCTCACAAATTTAAAAGTGATGCAGCAGACACCACACGAAGTAATGCAGCCAGTGATACGTCTAACGTAAGTGATGCGATGAAGAAAGAAGGCAGAGGTTATCACAACGTAGAAGGCTTTTCGCGGCTCTCGGCTTCCATAGCAGGTGGCACCTTGGCACTAATCGACTTTTGGCTTCTGTTCTTTGAACATATTATCAGACACGATCCGATCCCGGCTGCTGGAACGTGTATTTACCATGTTCAGGCCCGTAGCGAGGTCCGAAGGATGGGGGGTGCGCAAATCGGCTGCGCCAGTTGCGCCCTTTTTAAGTTCGTTCTGCGCCCACTGCGCCCGTATAAATAAGAGTCTGCGCCCCTTGCGCCCCGCATTTCCCTTGGACTCGCTATGGCCCTGCTCCCCGTTGCACAGCCGACAGTACAGGTCAAAGTCAACTGTGTGCAAGATTCCGAAATTTACAAAGCATTTCCCACAAATTTAACGCGGCACCGCCCTTGCGCCACGGGCGCACTCATTTCGGCGCCCGCTGCGCCCTCAAAAAATCCATTTTGTGCCCGCGCGCCCGTGCGCCAGATTGGGGCGCAAAATAAATTCAGAAGTTAGCCGAGGTTAGGGGTGCGTGCGTGCGCACCCCCCCTCGCTACGGCCCTGACCATGTTTAAACGACTTTCAAATGTTACAACTTCAACCGTATTGGAAATAAAATCTCAGTGGAGTGCTTGCGCAAATTGTTCTGATTTACTACGTAAGAGGCTCGCTGGCTAGCTGAGTTAGCTTTGGTGTCACGCTGACAAGCTGGGATTTACTCCCGTCGCTGCTGTTATACTACTCTGCAGTGCCAAACTCGTGCTATTAGTATTCTGCGCCTTATTGCAAAATCTTATTAAAATTAATTTTGGTTCAAAAATCTACAGCTGTTCTGTACTAAGATATACATGTAACTATATTTTGTAATGCACTAAGGCTTATTGCACCCAATTAGGCGGCTTCGAAAGTTTCTGGTAATCGAAATCATTACTAAAACACCGCACATTGATTAGCGAAAAACTTCTTTGATTCAATACCTAAATGCGCGAGAACAAAGAACAAGATAATGTTTGTACTCGTTTACTTATATTAAAGTGGGAGTATTAGTCAAATTACATCTATCATGCTCAAGGATCGTTTAATCAATTCCGGCAGGAAGGTCAGCCGTCAGCTTGACTTGGAGTTTCAGCAAGAAGTCACTAGGGTTAACGTATCCTTTCGACGGGTCCAGTAAGTCCTTGACCACAAAAACTACGGTAACAACGTGTGCTGTACGATTCTGCCACTTGAAAAATCTTACCTCAAATCGTATGAGGCAAAAATTCCAAAATCCAAAAGCATTTCCCTTTTTGCTGAACATGGGATACCGCTAAAGCGTCTAAAAATGCAGTTTTGCGAATAGGTATTCTTTTTAAAAAATGTCAATAGCGTTTATACGAGTACATACATCTAGTAATCGGTGCCATCATCGATTTCCATGGTAGCAAGAAAAGTTCCGTATCAGCTTGACATTTCCAAGAGTCGGAATTCACATCACCATCACATTTCACAAAGTAGCCCCATCCTTTCTGTAGGTGCTTCTTAATCATAATCCGCCTATGACACGATGTTCATTCAGCCATCTTTGTGTGTTTCAACCCTCTTACAGCGACTCACCAAGGCAGCTTCCTGACGATTATGGGATCACTCAGTGTAAACATCTCCCCCAGTTTCCTTATATCCGGAACGGTAAAGTGAACGACACCTCGCAGATCATCTGAAATTGCCAAACCATCGTCTAAGCGAACTGCCTCAATATTCGTCTATCACCGCTAATAAACTTACTTCGCCGGGGCTCCGCACAGAACGGCAGCTCCGGTTTAATGTCGGCATGCTTGTAGCGGAAAATGTCCCACAGCTCCGGTTGCAGCAATAAACCAGTCTAAACATATCGAAATCCCGTTCAAAGTACCGTAAATGGTAATTTCTTGAGAACTACTACTTCACGAGAATCGGCAGTTCGGCACTACACGACTAAAGCCCAAGTTATACTTCCATCAAGCGAGCCAAATGATCATCATTTAGCGTCATTTCACTGATGCGCATTCATGCTCGAATGAAGGAATGTGGTCAATCGTTGTCATTGAAGTATAAACACACCTTCCTGAAAACTGATACCTGACGCCGATCATGCAAAAATGACGTTGAATGATCACGAAAATTGACGAAATAGTCGTGTTCATTCTGTCATGTATCATGTGTCAGGTTTACAACGGTTTTTCAAAGAACTCTTGCAAGAAAATTGCTGTAATTGTATAAGAAGATGTTCGCTGAGACAATGCAACTCTGAAATGAGTCTAGAACGGCAAAGTCTTTATGCAACTGCAATGACTGAACTCAGGAAATTCTTTTTGATGTAATTAAGGATAGAAAAGCATAACCATACAGTATTGTAGCGATAGTATTTGTACGAACGATAAGACCGCCTAGTTATGATGAATCATTCCATCGCGTTATGAATTTGTCCACTTTACCGGCTAGTTTCCTTTCTCATGAACTTCTAGAATTCAGTCTTGTGCTCAGCTTGCTACAGCTTGCATCTACTTGATTGTTCCTCTTGCTGAAACTCTTGCCGTAAACCTTGCTCCGTTTCTTGAACGCCTTGTCATTAAACATGCCTTGAGTTACGTTGTTGTGTTTGACCGCTTGGGATGAACCTGTGTCATCCCAATCGGAGCCACCTGTGTAATTGCGTTACATCTGTAAGAGCGTCTTCGGCCAGCATCGTTGCCGGCCGTGCCACCTTTCACACCAACAGCCGTTTAATCGTGGTAAAGGCTGATCGCCACCCCACTAGAACAGTAGCCAGATAGGCCACTGTTACATGGCGCTCCTGTATTCGAACCAGCACTAGCACCTGGACGCCTGCATCTTATACTCGTGATTTCCACAACACCACCACTTCCCGCACCAACCAGTGGAAGTTCCTTCGTGAGTTTTGACTGTGCAATTTGTAACCGGTGAATTTTGTCTTATTCGGTCTTAATATCTAAAACATCAAGTGCGCATATATTAACACTGATTTTGAAAATTTTGCTGTCTTCTTGCACAAGCTTTACATCCGCGAAGGTTACGTTAATTTTAACACATGTTTTAATGCCATCATTTTTGTAAAAGAATATTAAAATTACGTGCGCTTACATTAACTGTTAACACTGGTTGAAATTATTTGTTTGTGCTCTCGTTGGCCGTTACATTAACGTGGTTTACCCGGCGCCTCTGTGCCGCCTTGGTCTTGTTCGCGCCAAAACTTTCTGCTGTCACAGACTCACAGTCACAACAGACTGCCTGCGCTCAGAGAAAACATTACCGGCCTCGGTCCAACAGTTCAGTGGAATCTCAGCAGATATATTAACATTACAGTCCACATAATAACGCTGGAAACTGGAAAGATAACCTAACGCGACGCATCTTCACTGCCGAAATTAAGTACAGACAGCCCAACAACAACGTCTGCTATCCAGCCTGCATTACTTCCCCAACCGGCCTGCAAAATTACAGATACCAACGCCCAGTTAAAGAGAGCCGCAGAACAGAACATGATGCTTGGAAATACACAGCGCAGAGGTGCGACCACTGAGCGTACGCACCAAAATGGCCGCGCATTCAGTCCCAGTTCAACCTCCGACAATGAACAACATTATCGCAGCCACCGCCACAAATATTACTGTGATTTCAGCGATTCAGATGACCGTCGGTCATCCAGCCCGCGCCGAATTGACTTACGCAGTGAATATTACAAAGAGCGCCGGTCGCCCAGTGCAGACCGTGGCCGTGCACAAACAGACGGTATCGTTCACAACACCGTCCCTACTCGCGTGAAAGTATTTACAGTAATGAAAAGCACCGTTCACATTACCGGGAAATTCGCACTCACTCGTCCGAGAACGATCGTACATATTACCGTGAGCCGTACCGCAGCTACACGCCCGATAGTGCGCGCAGCACTGAACCTTATTCTTTGCGATATCGCTGTAATTTGCGTAAGCGTGACCACACGAAATATTACAATCGCAAAACTTTCGACGTAAGTAAAAAGGTACATCCGAAATACATAGATTTCGACAGTTACAGATTGAATAACGGAAAATTATTTTGCCCGAAATGTTGTGATTTTTTCCATTCGTATGGCGAATGTAAGAATTTTAGCTGCGATGACAAGCATACTATACCGCGTATTTGCCCTGACGATATTAAGGCCAACGTTCAAAAAACAATACGATGGGTTTGTAGAACAGATGGTATGGCGGAAGGGAAATTCCTTCTGGAACAGTCAACAAGGCAAAAAGGTTGAACGAGTATAAAAAGGGAGGTCCTTATGGACATGAGTATATCCCTCCCGTATTTTACACTATCACTGAAAGTACATTTTACGCTGATCGTGTGAATGCTTCCGTAGCACGATGTTCACGAATATTAACGGAACAACGCCAAAATCTGGGTACAGCTAAATTGTTTCAGCCTCATACGCCTTACATTAAAAACTGTGTCAACGATATTACGACTTCAACCGTGCCAAATTTCTCAATTGATTCCGAAACGAATATTACACCGCAAACAAAAGCCAGAATGCAGTTACTGGAAAAATTAGCGCATATTAATACGGACAGTACGAGTACATTATTATGTGCCCCCACACAGTGCAGACTGGACAATGAAGCAACCGCACAATCCTCACAGACGCTTGCTTCAGTGGCTGTACGTCACACAGATCCAGAGATTCCGAGTACATTATCGCCCAGACCGGCTAAACGCGAACTTACAGTCGATGGTATTAATTCTACACTGGAGTATATTAGCAATTCTCCATTCTATCACACGATGTTTAGCAACCCGCACATGCTAAACATACCTACAGCTACATTAAATTTCCCCACGTCGCCGGAAGAACGCGGAAAATTTCCGGATACCGTGAGGAACCCCTTCCCAATCCCGGACATTCCCAGCGGAACCTGACTGTAGGATCCTTCCGATCGCCGGATGGATTCTCGTGGTAGTTCAACGTGAGGGACCACCACGCTGTAAGTTAAGGATCATCCCGGACCATTGTGTTGTACTACTTACTAATTCCTAACGCTTTATTTTCCTGTTTTCTTATTCTTTTGTTTTGTTGTCTTGATGAGACAGGTATATCTCATCGCTACCGTGAGGGATGTAGCGATAGTATTTGTACGAACGATAAGACCGCCTAGTTATGATGAATCATTCCATCGCGTTATGAATTTGTCCACTTTACCGGCTAGTTTCCTTTCTCATGAACTTCTAGAATTCAGTCTTGTGCTCAGCTTGCTACAGCTTGCATCTACTTGATTGTTCCTCTTGCTGAAACTCTTGCCGTAAACACCTTGCTCCGTTTCTTGAACGCCTTGTCATTAAACATGCCTTGAGTTACGTTGTTGTGTTTGACCGCTTGGGATGAACCTGTGTCATCCCAATCGGAGCCACCTGTAATTGCGTTACATCTGTAAGAGCGTCTTCGGCCAGCATCGTTGCCGGCCGTGCCACCACACCAACAGCCGTTTAATCGTGGTAAAGGCTGATCGCCACCCCACTAGAACAGTAGCCAGATAGGCCACTGTTACAGTATTTTGTGATACCAAAATTTAATATCAAAGCATATAGTGTTTTGTAAAAAGAATACATTTCTGTAGAGGGCGACCGCCCTGAGTAGTCGTTGCTGTCAACCGCCCACGGTAGCGGCAGGCGGCGATAGAGGCACCCGCCCAAGTTACGGTTGTGTACTGCCGCCCACGGGGCGGGCTACTCAACTATGGCATGCCGACATTAGACGTATGGCAAGCCGGGAAATAACAAATACGGCTCGGGGGTGAAAATAGGGCATGTTTTGCTGTGCGCCGCTATCTATCAAGTTTTACAACGTATAAGAATCAATCTAAGTAATCAAACATATTTATTGTGGTTTTACATAGTAATTTTCTACTGAAATCTTGATAATATTCACAGTAAGCACTAACTGTAAGTACAGAAAATCTTATGCTTTTGCCATAGGTTATTGCAGCTCTTTCTTCCTAAATCATTATGTGTGCCGTTTATTAATTTTACTTTCTTCTCATTCCCACTACGAAAGGCAATGGTAAAATCCTACAACTCACAAAAACTTCGCATTCAAGCAATTTTTAATTTAGAAATATCGAGCAAAATATTCTGGATATAATGGATAATACGAGCAACTTGATTAGCGGCATGAGACGGTTAGTTCATACTCTGCGCGTCAAGCGTAGTCATGTATTCATGCAACATTTGCCATCATGTTTCCGGCATCATTTTCATGTTTCCACCTTCATTTAAATGATGCCACATGTTAAATGAAAATGAAAGCGCATGATCGTCAGTTTCATTTCTCATCAGGTGGAAGTATAACTTGGGCTTTACTCTCACACGAGGCAAACGGTCGGGCGCTTGGTTATCAAAAAGCTCAGAAGTCAGTACCTGAGCAGGACCATTCATTAGTTGCGCATCGGTTAAGACCGGGAATCGGACGAGATACACCGCCGGGCCCAACATTTCGCGCCGATTAATGGCAGAAGCCTCCAGGGTCCTCTTATTGAAAGCGCTCGCAGCCCACCTGCAAACAACGTGTGGCGGCGTAATTAACATTATAAAATGCCTGTGCCCTTCCAAGTGAGGAGGGGAGTATTCTTGAGAATTGCCGGTGGTCCTTACTTTTCAACCGAAGAATAAATGGTCGCTTCATCGACATCCAGTGTCTCTCGTTTTAGAACAATCTCCAGCGTCTCCAGTCCGATGTCAGAGAAACGAGTTGACTGCCAGACACTTTCCTTTGATCGGTCAATGAGGCGCAGACATTCATTCATGACACTGGGCGCTGGACATTTGTAACGAATCACCTAAGAGCACAACAAATTTGCCGGCAGCAAAATGGAGCGTAATGCATCATAAACCAAATGCAACATAAACTGGGCCAGGTATCCGAGAAAACCAACCATGTCCAGAATTACGAAGCAGCTGTCCTTGTTTTCTGACAGATGATCCAGGATGAAACGGATGCACTTGTCAACCAACCGTGGAAGGTCACACTTGTCAGCGCAGATAAGAGTTCGAAACACGTTATCCAGGTTGAGACTGTCTATGGTGTCCGCGTAGATATAGCTACATCAGTATAGAATTCGGTATTTAGAAATTAAGATCCTGCTGGAATCGGTGACATACAGACCTGAGCATATTATCGAAGGCGTCCGGATGGATATCCGGAATCTCTACGGGAAGTGTGCAATTCTCTGGCATACGTCCATAGAACATGTTGTGAAACACAGCGCTACGGGCACCCATGATGACTCTGCACAACAACCCAACAACGAAGGATCAAATAGAACAGACCCGTGGATGGGGAGGAAAAAGTTAACAGCAGGGTAAGCACCTGTGAGCTGGAAAGATCCGCACGGCACCGTACTCACGTCCCACCGCGAACTGAACATCGCTCATGTCGCCGCAGGACAACACCTGTTTCAGACACTCAGCAACCCTAGCGGCTTCTCCACGGTTATCTGGGCCGGAAGACCCAATCGAGCTTTCAGACATTGCTGCAGAACGGTTCTTCGACGGTACGACGCGGCCCCGAATGCGCGAACTTAGGCTCTAATCCTCTCCAACAGCTTGTGAAAAACCAGCATATGTACTAGTACAGACACACGAGTAAAAGCAGATTTTTGAAAATAAGGTCTTACCCCAGGCCAAAGAAATAATGTATAACAAGAACATCCCAATAGGGAACAGCTAGCTTGTCTTGACTGCTTAACTTGAAATATCTAGAGAACGAAGAGGATAAGCTAGAAAGAATGATCAGTTTTACTGAGCCACAAAATCTAAAAAGAACGACTTGCTACTGAACCCGGCAGTGTGAGGCAAAATAGCCAACCAGCTATAGTTCCGCATGATGTTCTTACTGCGGCAGAGTAGCCGTACAAGT
>NW_026570622.1:0-26640 GCF_019649055.1 Paramacrobiotus metropolitanus | reverse complement strand
ACCGGCGAGCGACAGACGATTGCTCCGGAAGAAGAAGCTCCGAAGGTAGACGAACCCAGAAGGGAGAATGAGACAGTGAAGTCAATCCCGATACCAGAGGCATCGGGCACTGAGTGGCAGATAGAAGAGCCGCTAATGTCTCCTTCAAGCCAGGTCGAGCTAGCAGCCATGCAAGCCGAGGTAGAAGCACTCTGGGGCGATAAAAAGCTCCTCAGTAGTGGTTACTCAAGTGATCGGCTGGTGACCACTACTGAATGCCAGAAGATACCTGGAGAATGACCGGGATAGAACTTTCCGAGAGCCATCCTAAATTGGATCCGAGGTTCCGACTTGCCCAATAGGCGAGTGTGAATACTGGGAACCCGGAGGCTCGGGTTGGCTTTGAGCGCCCAATAGGTGCCATGGCAACCATTGCTCCAATCAACGGAGGCTCGTACCCGGTACTAACCGTTGCCGCGGTGTCATCAAACCTCGATGACCCGGTATTATCCCAATGAAGTGACACGGTTACCAGAATGGATCCAGAATGGATCCAAGGGACTTCTTTACCGACACGGAAGGTGACTCACAAGGCGAGTTCACCGGGTGGAATTTTGACGTTCCCGACTTGTAGCCTCAAACCGCCGAGAAGCAACCCTAGTCATCCGGAAAAGGACCGAGAATCGGCCTTGCCGGACCGAAAAAGACGTTTGGGGACCTCAAACGCACCCCCTAAGGATGAACCTCGGACCCTTCCAAATGACGGTGGGAACCCTCACTCAGGGGTCCGGACCCTACCTTCACCGAGCAAGATGGCTGGAAAACTTGACTGACCGGGCAAAGCTGCCATTTTACGGGCGAAAACTCCAAACTTCGTCGGTAGAGAGAGGGATATCACCGAAAATCGGACTTAAGCCGGACGCGACGGCCCGAAACCGCCAAATTACACCTGAACGGAGTAATCAACCGGATAGGAGCGCAGGAGGCGATCGACCCGAGGTTCACATCCGTAAGAAAACGCACTTTCCGATGGCCCCGCCTTGCTACATAGGCAAGAATGTGGTTAACCCGGAGCTGGAAGTCAGACTTGGCACCAAACAGGTCATCACCCTCATAGACATGTTATGGAAGCCTTGGAGAACCCGAAGCCCCGATCCCGGACGCCCGGCTAGACAGCCCGAATTTTCCGGAAACCGTGAAGACAATGGCACAGACCGAGCCTTGACTTCAATTTTGACTTTCTACGACGGTGCAAGACCCCCGTGAGGGTCGGCTCGACGCAGATATCGGACTCCTTCAAATTACCCAAGGCTGCATCGGAGAAGCCGAAGAAGCCTGAATGACTGAAGGTTGAGGCTAAACCAGCCACATCAATCGGGCCGACAAAGGAAACAACACAACACCTCAGTGGATGCAGAATGCGTCTGTGAATCGTAGAATCGACTCCCTCCAATGCGGATACGAGCGAGAACCGGCCGTACCTGATCGTAGTAGCCATACGACGTAATTTATAGGGAACCATAGAATTTGGTATAATTTCAGACTTTTGATCGTACAGAGACCACTCCCGGTACAATCTTTGATGGTGGTAGTGACCCCAATAGGGTTGACCCCATCAATCCAGAGAAGCTCAACCGGCCCCGGACCATTGTAGGAAGAATCGCGTCGATGGACGGAGGCTGGCCAACGAAGAAAGCCGAAGGCTCAATACAGGTCCCATAGACATCGGACATCGGAAGAGCTTCGGCGACCTGGAGCTTAACGGTAGCCGGACCCCAATAGAGTTAAGCTTACCATAAAGCTAGCCGAAAACGGTCACGACGACGTCCCCAATAGGGACGTGGACAATAGTTCCCGGACCTTGCCACCGCAGATCGCGGCGTTCACCCTGTTTTCGCTACTAGCCGGACCCTCAATAATGGAAACGGCAGTAAAACCCCCGTAAATCGCGTCCTAACCACATCTTCTACCATACGGACCCTCAATAAGGGATACGGTGGCAGAATGGACCAGAAGCGCAGATCGTACTAACTACGTTCTCTACCTAACCGGATCCTCAATAAGGCATACGGTGGTTGAACCCCCGTCGAAAATTCTAAGTCCAATTTGACCCTCGGTGGAGAAGCTTAAGTCTAACTCCACCCTCTGAGGGTAAACATTCTGAATCCGAAGAAACGGACTCCCCGGATTGACCCGGTAAATACGGGTGCAGCCGTCAGAATTTCGGTGCTCGCACCGTACCGGCGCGTCTTCCGCGGTTTCTCCCGGACAGCATCCGTCAGAATGTTCGGATCCTCCGGCACCAACAACCTTCATGGCACAGATCGTGTCCTCAACCACATCTGCTACCAACATCGCAGACTGCGACTTCAACCACGATTGGCTATCACCATTGGCCCAGAATGGAACCTTTGCCAGAGTCAACGATGTTTGAACTGCAGTTCGCGGCTAACCACGTTCTGCTACCGAAGAAAAGCAACAGAGGACCGCCACAGGTACGGCCGTCCGTGGAGACCTCCGCGACCATATTCCATCCACAGATCGCGGCTCTTAACCACGATTTGCTACGTCGCAGTCTTCAAACACATTAAGCCACTGAACAGATGGATGCTAATAACCACCCGGACCCTGAAGGAACCGGAGTTTGAGGCCCCATAGGTCCAACTTAACCCCCGTGGAAATTCTAAGTCCCAATCCACTCTCGAAAGAACCCCACTGGAGCTGACAGGACAGTGAGCCGGACTCGGACTCCAGCCCAGAGGCTTAACCTCAGACACCGAGGTTACCCTCATCCTATCCAACCTCGGAGGGCCGGTGATACCCCTCTCCACGTTGCCCAATAGGCGACAGGAGACAAAATTAGGGATTTTGCCCGGCAAAACACCGAGGATTCAGCTTAGCCAAGGGCCATACCGAGGCTATCCCAGTAACCGAAGTTACTTTGGACATGGAGGATAACCCGATCGAGACTTCCAAGTCCAGCGAAAACCCTCTCTATGTTGCCCAATAGGCGACGGGAGACGAAAATAAGGGTTTCGCCTGGTTGAAACATCGGAAATCCGACCCAGCAGAGTGTCTAACCACAGACACGAACGGACTCCCCGGATTGACCAGGCAAGTACGAGTGCAGCCGTCAGAACTTCAGTGCTCGCACCGTACCGGTATGTCTTCCGCGGTTTCCACCGGACAGCATCCGGTAGAATGCTTGGATCCTTCGGCATCAACAACCTCAGCACCGCAGACTGCGGTCTCCAACCACGACTTGCCACCATTTCGGCCCAGAACGGAGCCTTCACCCTAGCCAACGCAGGTCGCGACTAACCACGATCTGAAGGCAGGGCTTCTTACGGACTTCAACTTGCTTCAGGGCTGCCAGCGGACTTTAACTCCGCAGCCGGGGCTACAAGGCTGCATTTACTTTAACTCAGCAACCTCTGGCAACCCTCGGATTGGACTCTCGAAGCCTAGTCTTATCCGGTCTACGTTGCCCAATAGGCGACTGGACACGGAATTGACGGGTTTGCCAGGACGAAAGACCTCGAAACTTAAAAAGCTGACCGACTGCAGGGGCTCGGAATTGAACTTTACCTCAGCAACCGAGGCTGCGGTCGGACCCAACCCATAACTCTGGCAGAATCCATCGTACAAAAAGCGACGGGACGGTGCTGCGCGGCGTGATCCGTTTTGCTCCACTGGCCTGTCGCTCCGGCAGAATGACCCTTGGAAGACGCAAACCCCCGCAGATCGCGTATAAATACGACCTCTACCTCACCATGGAAGCCCACCGAAGACCGTGGCTACTCACGGACTCTAACTCGGCAAGGATGCCCACCGAGGCCCAATAGGCTTCCATTCCACCTCCAGAACGGATGAAGCGGGACATTATGCACACTCATACCCCCACCCCTACTTGAGAAGTTGGAGTAATGGCCCAGTAGGCCTCTTGCGCCTGTTTAACCAGCTGGATTGCCCGGATATGATCCAGAACGGACCTCCCGTAGAGAATCCCCCGGCGTGAACCGGCCAGAATGGACTGCGTTCCCCGATGACCAAGATAGGATGCATCATTCCGGGATCGCGGATGTTACCGCCTAAGCGGAAGCACGGGACCAGCCGAGGAACGGACCAGCATGGACTCCGTCTTTAAAACTTAGAGTGTCTACCTCGCGGCTTAGACCCAATTAGGTCTTTTACAGCCGTCGAATAGCTTCTTTTTGCATGATTTTTGCTAGTCGCCCGGTGGACATCTCCAGCATCAAGCGAACTCCCACCAGACCATGTTGGGCCAGTCTCGTCACCGAGGCCTGGACCCTGTTTGGAGGCAATGACCCTCTTCGTGTTACCCAATAGGTTTCGGGAGACGTCGAAGGTTTTTTGCCCGTGCAGAATGCTTTAGGACCAGCCTTACCAGATGCTGACTACCTCACCACCGAGGCTACCCCAGACACGTTGGCTGCCTCGGGTAGCAACGTCATCTCATCGGTAAGACCCTCGGTAGAGTTGCCCAATAGGCGACTTACACCGACAGCAAAGGTTTTTGCCGGGATGTAGCGACCATCAGACCGTCAACCGCGATCTGCCAGCCAACCGAGGCTAATCGACCCTCGGACTTCAATCTTCAAAGTCCGGAACCCACCCTTCCCGAGTTACCCAATAGGTAACAAGAGACAGATTTGGGATTACTGGCCGCACAGTACATCCAGCACATCGCGTAACCGCGATCTACCACCACAGCCGAGGGTACATCGGGACTTAACCTCGAGTACCGAGGCTGCCTTGACCCTTCGAACCCCGTCGAATATCCTCTCCGAGTTACCCAATAGGTGGCAAGATACAAAATTAAGATTTTCAGCCGAGCGGAACATCAGTGTACCCCATTTGCCAGTGCAGCCGAGGGTATAACCCGGACTCTAACTCGAGTACCGAGGCTGCCAAAGGACTTAGACTCAGTAACCGAGGCTGAGCATGGACTCTGATGCTGCAACCGGAGCTGACCAAACCCTCGGTCACCGAGGCTATTATCGGACTTCAAAGTCTTGAAGCCAACCGGACAAGGGATCGGACTCCCGCACAGAGGCCATAGCATCATTCGGACCAGAACGTGGTTCACAATGCACGGTGCAGTGTGAACCACGTCCACTAGCCGCTCAACCTGTGGAAACCAGGCATCAACCGGTCCTTGTTACCCAATAGGTGACAGGACACGACATCACGGTTATGCCCGGATAGAACCTTGGATCACCGGACGATCCACCGATTAAAAGACCCAATAGGTCTTATTCCTCACCCAGGGAGGATGCCTTATGGTTTTCACAAGCAGCGACAGTGCCTCCCCCATCAGCTTACCCTATGAATCCCGGCTGGATGTAAGTACGACCTGTCTTACCCGGCTATGAAGGTTCCAATCAAACTTTTACCGGAGGATCCCGGTCGAAAGTGTGTTTCACGCCCGTTCCGCACCCGACAATGGAGATCCATACCCTTTACACGAAGTCAATAGGGTCGCACCTTCGACCCTCGGTGAATTGAACCGGTACCATTGGGTATCCCGAGAACCGATGCCTCGGACCTAGATGACCGGATTTCTAGTGGACTAGAGACCCCGGGGACGGACGTCATCCTGTCGGAATAAGTCCCGGACCAAAGCCCCGGACCAAAGACTTTGATTTTGTTTTTCTGTTTTTCTAACTATGAAATAATGTTTTATTAAGAGAGAGAGAGAGAGACTGATGTTCATTTTTACTTTCATTTTCTTGCCGTTACGGAGGTTCATCAACAGAAGCCTACACTGGTCCAACAAGAATCCCGACCGACCTTCGGATTTCTGCCGTGAGTTGTATCGCCACCACGGGTCCGGAGGAGAACGCGGCACCGAGAGACCTTCATCGGACATCACCGAGGCGCAGCCACCGACCCCATATCGAGTGCGGAGCGGGCACTGAGCGGTATGAGGCCGGTCCTTCGCAGGGCTCGGACTCCTGCCCAGGGTATGTTGGGCCAGTCGCCATTGCAGCCTATGAGTAGGCAGCCAGCGACAGTCCTGCTTCCGGTGTGCTGACTCACACCGAGTCGCACTGCTCCTGCAGCCGTATTGGCCTCGACTCTGGCTCGGCTGCCTTACCACGCCTACGGCTATACGTCTCGGCCAATGAGCGTTCGTTCGCTCGTGTTGGATCAGCCCAGTGCCGCAGATAGGCATTTTCCATGTTACGGCTCATTCAGCCGATCATTCTTGTCAGTCATGATTTTGCTCACGCACAGTGCTGTACTTTATTGCTATCACACAATAAAGCCTCATTTCCTATTTATCGTGAGCCTCTGCGCCGTGCTGCTGATAATATATAGAACTACCTGCAAGAATTACTGCAGAATCACAGTTGTTATTTTAGCGGCCAAAAATCCGTTATTAGTGCTAACGGTAGTGACTTACGCAACAGCCTCATCAGGGGCGCACTTCGAACGGCAAACCGGTGGATTGTTTTATTGGTATTCATAACAGTACATTAATAATCAACAACAGAACCATGACTTCCGTTTAGCTAACCTAAAAGCAAAAAGCACATCATCGTAGTCAACCATGTCATTAAACGTTCCAAGAACAGAGACAGCGTTTCCCCGTTGTATCTCAATACTGATTTTCTGGCGCAAAAACTCCTAATCGAGGGTTACCAGTACAATCGCTGATATTTCGCGACAGCTCCTTGAAGAATTTCTTTGTGAGTGGTTTATATGTGCCCGTGGTTTCGAACGCGATCGGCTGTACTACATATCGGTCTGCAAGTCCATCGTACTTTCCTAGCTTATGATTTTCGCGTGCTTTCGCTGCACTTGCCGCCACCCGTGATGTCCGGGCGATGTACGTCTGAGCGAACGTGTGTGCCACTGTCACCTCCCATAATAACGGTTTTCCATTTTTCCATGGGAAAGCGGTAACTCCGTCTGGTCTCTTCCCATCTGCTCTGTCCAGTCCCGGCGGCTCGAGGGATGATGGCATTCGTGCAGAGTGCAAGGCTAGCTTTGTCACATCATTCAACACGGTGTGAACGCCATGCCTTCCTTTCGCTAACTAGCAAACCAAGCCATGGTGTCCCAGGCTGTCCACTACGTTCCCGCAACGGCATACATGCTGTTCACAGACTGGGGCTCCCAACCGTCGCGCAACGGCTTTGCGTAAGAAGGGACATATTCCAAAAGGTTTCCGAAGAGGAGTACTGGCAATGCTGACAACCAGGCGCGCGACTCCGATGAGGATGCAGCCAACAGGCAAGCAGAGATAATTACGTCGGCGTTCTCCATCATGCGGGATGCTGTCTGGGTGTGCTGTGGCGTAGTCCACGCGGACTGAAACCGGCGACTTTCTGTGCGAGGGGGTTCGGTAGAAATGCGAGATGTCCACACTTCTGTCAGGTGGTTACACCGATCCTTGATGGCTTCATTGCGGGTAACCTCACACACCATGTCGACAGCACCATGGACTGACGAGGTGTAAGCAGCTACTGCCACTTCGGTTGCGCTGATCAACCCTAAGCCTCAAAATTTCGTGGGTAGCGATGCTTGGTTCCATATTGTGTCCGACATTGCAACATTGGTCATCTGTTTCGCTTTAAATCGGATGACATCGTCGAATTTCCGTAATTCTTCAGGATCCTGCCAGCAGGGAGAAGTTCTAAGATATATAACAATTTTGGCAGCGTAAATCAATTCTTTGACAAGAAAAACGCCTGATATGAAGGCAATATATCGAGTTGGCCGGCAAGCAGTTGGGTTTGACCGACTTTCCTCATCAACGCGCCCGCAATCGCTTCGCTCAGTGAGGGTGAGCCTAGCAGTTCCAGTTCCTCCGGTTTAGAAATGCGAATATCCGGTACCGCGTTTAGGAATAACTGGGCTACGTTTCACGCTCTGCAGGTGTTCCGCCGGCCACGATTAATTCACACTTTGCCGTGTTTAGTCTCAAGCCCACTTTGGCGGCTGCTTCTTGGAGATTTACCATATAGTCTTTAAAAACTTCTGGGTCTACAGCAGACACACCGTCATTCAAAAACCACAGATTAGTTTCGGCTTTAATCTGGGAACAAAAATCTTATGTTAGTAAATTATAGAACATTGGTGCACATGGATCGCCCTGCTAGACACCGCTGGCGGAAGGTATGGTGACACCACTGGCAGGAGAAATGCAGAACAGAACTGTGTCTTCTCCGTTGGCAGAACGAACAAAATTAAAATATGCAGGTATACGGTCGAATACTTTTTCCATAAGTTTATCCCGCCGAACGGTGTTGAAAGCGTTTGCAAAATCAAATTTTAAGAATGCGTGCGGCTGACGGTGTCTGTAAAAACTCCATGGCACTGTGCACGATGATTTCTGCTCCCTGTTTCGTCCCAAATCCGAACTGAACTGGGCGAAAATAATTACCCATTTCTTCTGCCAGCCGGAAACAAATTATCTTCGCTACAAGGCGGCGTAACGTGCATCCTGATGCACTGGGACGGATGCCACCGTTAGGTTTAAGGAACGGGAACATGTTGGCTCCGAAGAACACCTTCTTTGCTTCTGCGGGAATCTCCTTGTTTAGCATGTGATCCGCAAATCTCATTAGAGCTTATAACAGTTTCCTGGGTGTCTCTCCTTGCGTGGATAGCAGATCCTTAAGATGATCAGCGCGTAATCCATCCTGGCCAGGGCAGGTTCCTGTATCAAACGACTCTACAGCAAGCTATTACCTCTATGCTTTACTTCAGAAGGTATCGCGTCGACGTTACGCACCGTAGCATCCAGGTCAACGGGTCGACCTGGATGTTTTTCTTTTAAAATTGCAATGACTTCGTCAGTTGAAGGCGCGATGGTTTCTTGTGAAAGGAGAATGCTCATCGCGCGTCCAAGAGCATTCTCGTGTGAAACGAGAATGCTCATCGTGCTCACTTTCCAGTTTGGCGTTGACCAGTTTTGCCTTTACTGCTGCTGCGGTCTTTGGCTGCTTCTTTTTCAACGGGATGATATCTTTTGTCTGCTTACTTGACAATTTCTTTTTTACCGACGTAGCGAGTGGTGAGCCAGTACCAGACTTCGTAGAAGGAGCTGACAGGATGCTTGGTGCAAAGAAAAGTAAGTTGCTCCACGCTTCCATGTCATTTTTCGCGCAGCATCCGGCTAGTAGATCCGCAAACGCATTTGCACATGCATCTCGCGCACCTACTGGAACATGCGGGAGGATAGGATTGGTTCGTCGCAACCGAGAGAGCTTGTCCAGCAAGTTTTCGTCGTGTGGAACTGGTTGGGGGGATGCAGTGGGGAGCCCGGGCTTGTTTCGTAAGTTGCGGGCTTGAGCTTCTCTTCATTTTCCACTGTCGCGATGTGACGCTATCCCATGCGCCGTCAATCAAATTTTTCCACACAAATCACAGAAAAATTTTTTACTACTCATTACTAAAGGCGGCACATTCTCAGTAGAAGAAACAAATATTCACCCAACAAACTTTCGGTCGCATATTTCAGCAGCTTGTACACGTATGTATATCGTATATACACGTACATCCTCGTTATCTCACGGCGAACTTGTCCGCCTACTTACTGGGCTATACTGCCGTGGGCTATACTGTGCTGCTAACAATATTTCTTCATTTTACAACGTATGTAATAAAAAATTACCAAAATTCAATATGTAAATCCAATATGTAAATTCAAAATGTAAAATTCAGTATTATCAGTAACTTTATTCTTGCACGGAAAGGTTCCTAAAACGGCAGTCGCATTGCCTTTGATCCAATACTAATACGGCGCTTTAAAAAAAGCTGACCACTTCTCTGGCTGTTTCGCCGAGCAGTCCGAGGCTTTTCATGGCAAAGGGATAAAACCAGTACTGTTCGCTCAGAATCCGATACTTGCATCGTTTCCGGTTTATGGCCTGATGTGCTGCGACTGCCGCTGTAGCATGTATTTATTCACGGTATTATGTTGCTATTTATGGACATGTTTATGCCTTTATGCAAAATGAAACTTTCGTGTTTATTTATGCACACTTTCTTTTATGCACTTCGCACTTAACATTTTGTAGCAACGTCTGTTCTAGCCTGTAAACAGGCCAGTGAGCTAAGCGACTGCGATGGACTACGACTGCTCGCAGTTCTCATTCCTTGCTTGCAACTCGTCGTAATACATACTTTTGCGATGGAAATGTGATGTAAAAATACTGCAAATTTAAGTATTAGATTCGTGATCTTAAGGTTTCAGAATAAGAACTGATGTATTGCGAAAAAGAAGTGAGCATCATATTTGTATGGCTTATTTTTTTATTCCCAATTGTGGCTTTAATTGCTAACCTTCCTCAATGCTTGCTTCGTGATTAGAGTGGGCAGTTACGTCAGACTGTGCGAGAGCCTAACATTATTATGGTGTCACATATTATGCAGCGCCGCTTTATACGTCAAACTGGCTCCCGGCAATCCAACCTCGTTGCCTGAAGTACAGGAAGCAATCCAATCGCACCGTAATCTCCGCTACTGGCGCGTTTTGTTGCATGCCGGTGGTGGTCTCGATTGGCTGAGAAAATACGGGCTCTTGGAATCAGTGATTGCCTGCAATGTCTCCCGCTCGAACACTACACAGGTATCATTTTGCAGTAAGGCGTAAAGTCGTCCATACAGTAATTTAATCATACGTTCGTCCGGCTTACTGGATCAATCTTGCTAAATGAAACCGCAGAACGCGATCCGGGTAAAGATGCAGTTTCAACGGCGGCGCTGTCCGGATAACAGGAAAAGCGAGCTTGCTTGTTGGGAGCAAACAATAATCGATGGATACGCTCCTGGAAATGCTCAGATGTATGGAATACTGGAACAGGGTGCAGCTAGTCGCTTAGTCATAAAGTTAATACATAAGGATGCACTTCCTTTAGAATGGGACATTTAATTTTCTACACCGGTGCTTTTGTGGCCGTTGACACCTGGCATATTCCAGCGTAAAGTTGTCTTATGCAGCGGGACAAGCAGAGGCTCGTTTTTGGCTTGTCCTTCTCAAGATGTGGAAACGCAATTTAATTTAGCTTAACTATGGCTGCCGATGGCAGGCATTTTCGTAATCCGCTATGGGATCAATGCGCCGATTACTGTTCTGTCTGCTCCATATTACCTCCAGATGGATTGCTAATCTTCGGCTGTTTCTGGCAAACTTATTATCATTCTTAGCCGCCATCAGCAGTCCATCGCAGTTAATTGTGACTGAGTTTCACGAATTCATCAGTACCCTGGTGTGACGATTTAATCCTTGTTGAGATTCTCAACATAGCCATAAATCTCGGTGTGACGATATTCTCAACTTGAGAATATCGCCAAACCGAGATTTATGGCTACCCAGCTGCAACGCATTACGCGGGGCAGTGACGCAGCAGAGGATCTGAGAGCCCCAATAGCCTAAATGGCTGACGGCGATTTTGGCATCGTCGTGTTATGACATCCAGGGATACAAACAGCGTTGTCGCTGGACGCCAACCCCGTCACCTAACAATTTACCGGGTTTCTTCATTGTCAGTTTGGTTCATTTGGTAGACGGCGGAAATAATGCTACTGCAGACGGATCTACCGAAACGCCGACCCGTTTTCATCCGGCCATTGAAGGGGCGCCACCTGGATCAGGCGACCGAAGGGCGACTAATCCTGGTGGCACCCTTTAGGTCCGAAGGTCCCTCTGTTCAAGGACACGGGATTTCGTCTGTCCGTCGGTCACACTCTAATCTGTCCGCGGTTAAATAATAAAAAAGAAAATAAAAAAAATAACTAGAATAAATAAAACTAGGGAAGTGCACCGCTTTAGGCTAGCACTATTAGACCGAAGCGAAGCCGGAAAGCGAGTTTTATACAAGAATACGTACTTAGTGTTAGGTTAGGTTATTGTCATGTTGATTATTTATTTCGTAATAAAAGTAACATCCAGTAATTTGTTGACATTTATTATTTGATTTTGAGCATAACTTCGACGCGCCAGAATTAAATGAATGGAGTCACGCATTGAATTTTTCTTTTATTTTGACTGGTAGTTTTTGTTTTATCGACTGTAGCATATTTAATGGGAAAACTGGCTCTACTGCCAATCTGCTCCATATTTCCATGCGTGAACAGCCAACATAAATGAAACCGGATGCGAATTCCCGCTTCCCAGTGTGGGTTACCGCTTTTGCACGTAATGCCTATACCTATGTGTAATTGTGTATGTTTATTGCCCAAGCTAATATGAGCGGGAACCCTGTTCTTGTGCAGTTTTCGGACTTGTCCAACCATTTTGTTGTCACTGGAGATATCGTAACAGTTTTCTTGCGAGCGACCGGATGCCGTGGGTGCGGGCACTACACTGCGACTGCGAATTCGCCTGGCTGCGCCGCTTGTATCAGCAACGGCCGTTAAATCATTCGTGGATTAACCGTTCCCTAGTCATTAATAATTAGGTAACGTTCCTTACAAGCAGTTATTATTAGGTGACCACTTCGTACTCAACCTTTTGCACTACCTTTTCGTTCCGTGCACAACTTTTTGCGCTACCTTCCATTCGGTACACTATCTTTTTGAGCACTACCTTTGACTCCGTACATATTCATTCGGCAGTACCTTTATCTGCGTGCACTATCTATTTTTTAATTTTTTTTACATCGAAGTTATTTCTGAACTCGTTAACAGCTGTTATTGCTGCATAATTCAAAGCATTATCGGCAGTTATAAAATCGAATTCTCGTGAGCAAATAATTCTAGGCGCCCCTGTGCCGGTTTTTCTTCCCTGAGTTTGGATGCTGCCCCTTTTGAACGAATTTTCGACCTAATTTCGGAAATCTCTCCGTGTTTAAGAAGTTTCCGCGGCGTTCTTTCCATAAAGAGCAGTCTCTGCGGCGAACGCCGACGCCCAAATTCTGAAACGTTGTCCTGAAACGGTTTGTGCCTGTTCTTACTGCTTCCTTCTTCGTTTTTGTTAGTTACGCGGATTTTGAATTGTCGATTCTAGGATTGTCAACTTGAGGACTGCAAGGTAGCGGCGCTGCACGGACCCCATCCTCCGCCCCGGCGGCCATTATGACGTTCAGCGCGCCACCGGGCAGCAGTCCGTTGGGGGTGGGCGTAGGTCCTGCTCTCCTGACTGTCGCCCGGGTGCGGCTCCAATGCCGACACGTGCGCCCGCCCCGGAAGCGGGCGCGTCTGGGCCTCGATCGGGGGAGGAGCGCAGAAGGTCGCGCAGGAGGGCGCCCACCAGGGCGGCGGCGTCGTAGATGTCGGGAATACAGCTGTCAAGGAGGCATGGTTTCCCGGTTCAACCGCACACGGACGGAAGTTTGCGTAAGAAATCTTTGGCTTTCAAATCGCAGGGAAATGACCTGATATATAATACCAAATTCGTGCATTTAATATTCATTGTAAAATTTAAAACCTCTTAAAACCGAGGTTTGATGTAAGGGGAATCTTCGTATTATGTGCGTTTATTTGCAAAATTTATAGAAGTTATAGAAACAATTATCGCAGCAGAAAGCTTGCAAAGCGCTTTACTAAGCGATCAAGCTTTTATCACGCATACTCGTGCACACAAAAAAATCACATATTGATCTTTTCGGTACTCAGCACTGTCTACATTGAACTGTTGGTACACCTGGATGCGTTTTTTTTAGCTTTTTTACAGCCAAAAACCCCAATCGGATATTTCACGCATCGCAATGTAAGCAAATGTATTAGACAATAAAATGTCAACACTTCGAAGAAAATATTTGGAAATGCGGGTATTTTCACTCCAGCTTCATCTTAGGACGTTAACATTTTTTTATGTTAAAATCAGAATCTGTTAAAAATTTCTTGTGTTGTAAGTGCTCAGCATAATACATAATAAATTACTCACGATTTGTTTTGGAAAAAATAAGCGCTGTGGAGTGACTGCTGTGCGATTGAGCTCAGGTTGCAGCTGTTTTGCTGTCGACAGGATGTGGATTACAGGAAAACCGAATCACAGCCGATCAACAATTTACAGAGAGGAAAAAGTGTGGATCAGCACAGATTTCAAGATATGCGAGACAGAGACACTTTCTAATCTGGATAGGTATTTTTCAGATAGAGCCTCATTATCCGTCATTATTTAAAATAGGGGCACCTGATGTCCCAACGTTTGTCCTGCGTCGACTGTAGAGTCTGCCATAAAAATGGAACATTTACCATGCCAAAAAAAGCAGTGCTAACAAACATTCAAGTAACTTGCTTGGGAGTATCAATCACAAGCGACTAACATTCATTTTCAAAACACGTTTTACGGGCTTTTTTGGCAACCAGCACAATCGTCTCCCTGACGTCTGCGACGCTCAGCGCCAGCACAATGGGATCGACCACCGACTGCGAGGAGAACATCATCGCGCCAATCTGCAGCCACACATACGGCAACTCCACTTTAAACACCAGCTGGATGGTGAAGTACGACACTCCCGGCGTCCAGCAGATCACCACACTGAACGTCAGAAACACCAGCACCACCAGTGCTCGTTTCGGCTCTCTCCGGGATGTTTTCCTATCCACAACCGGCATAGTGTTGGAATGGTGCTCCGTATGACTGGACACGGTCCTTTGATTTATGTATTTCATCGCGTTATGAATTCTGTCCACTTTACCGGCTAGTTCTCTTCGCATGAATTTCTAGAATTCAGTCTTGACCATCGCTCAGTCTTGACCATCGCTCAGTCTTGACCATCGCTCAGTCTTGACCATCGCTCGCACCGTGCTGCACGCTTTCGGTTAGACTGACTAAACTGAGTTAACTCCACCATTTGCTTGTGTGATTACCAAATATTCGGCGTTTCCGACGGAAATTTGCCAGTATTCCACCCGATCACCCTTGCTCTCCGACTGACCATCAGACCGAATTTCAAACCCTTCTTGTTTTTTTGTATGCGTTCAATTTTTGTGTGAAAATGGCTTCCGCTTCTATCCGTATTGTGAATTACAATATCGAAAGTGTTGATGATTTATATAATTTACTATCCGGTATTATTGCTAATGACCAACTCTCACCCAGTATCGATCAGATATGCCAGGAAAATTGTTCCCGTCCCAAGATCATCGCGCCAGACTGGGAATCGCTCCCTGCTGAAGTAGTTGTCAGGTTTGAAAATTTCATTGGTGATATTACTTCTCGGCTTAAAAGCGCTGAATTACTAGGTCACATTTCTGCAGATACTGTTATTGAATTATTAACTTGGTCTTTAGCCAATTATTTTATTAAAATTCTTAAATGTAAAACTGCTTCGAAATCGACTTTTTTTGATAAAATTATGAAGCGATCCGTTCCCCGTGAATTAATTGATGAAAAATTTAAAATTGCCGGTCGCATCACTAAAATCATTCGTAAACGTAGGCGACTGCAGGCGCGTGGTTTTCAACTGCCTGAAGAGGATGCGTTTGCGTTGCAGCATCTCCGTGTCTTGAACAAAAGGTTGAGCAATCGGATCTCTGAACTGAAAAAAGTGTCAGAAATGGAGACTAATGAAAAGTTTTTTCTTAAAAATCGGTATGCATTCATTAAAGAAAAATTTTCAAAAACCGGTGACGCTAATTCTAACTGTCTCAGCAAGGCCGATGTTGAATCCCATTTCGAGAAAACGTACAACCCGGATGCCTGTGAGCCGCTGAATTTGTCTTGGCTTAATGAATTAAAATCTCCTGAAATTTTCATGTCTTTTAACGACTCTCCAATTTTGGGCAGGGAAATTAATCGTGCACTGAAGAAAAAATCAGGGCGTACTGGATCGGGGCTTGATGGACTGGGATATGGTGTTTTCAAAAATTTTCCTATACTGCACAATTTTTTAGCAGCGATGTATAATAAAATTATCTCCACCGCTACTCCGCCAGTTTCTTGGAAAGTTGGTCGCACTATTCTTTTGTACAAAGCCGGTGACGCTGGCGATTGCTCTAACTATCGGCCAATTACCCTAACCAGCTGTTGCGCAAAAATTTTGCATACAGTTATCTCGAACCGTATCCTTTCTTTTGTTCAAAAAAATAATATTATTGATGTCTCGGTGCAGAAAGGTTTCATCGAATGCATGAACGGCTGTGGGCAGCATTCGATGAAACTGCAACATATCATCGAAAAACAGCGTAAGCTTAAGCATGCTTTGCATGTAGCATGGCTTGATATTGCAAATGCTTACGGTTCAGTGAGACACGAGCTGTTAAAAGATGTTCTCTCCCGCTATAAAATCAGCGCGTCTTACATCAATTATATTCTGGCCTATTATGACGGCTTAACTGTTAAGGTGCAAAATAATGATTTTACCACTAATCCCATCCCCTTTAAAGTTGGCCTGTTCCAAGGTGATTCAATGAGCTGTATCCTGTTTCTTCTGTGTTTTAATCCGGTACTGGAGTATTTGAAGCTGAAAAACAATGTCGGCATTGAAATCGAAAACGAGAAAGTGGTCGCCCTTGCTTTTGCCGATGATCTGACTTTAATAACAAACAATAAACGTTCTATGGATAAGCTCTTGCGTGAAGTTAACGTTCGAATGGCAAAGATGGGCCTTTTTTAAAAGTTTCGAAATGCAGGTCTTTTTCTTTAATAAGAGGTGTCGCTTCTGATACTGAATTTTTTGTTAACGGAGTTGCTGTGCCTAATATAAAATCGGAACCAATGAAATTTCTTGGTTCGTATGTCTTTTCAAATAACCAGCGTCGCAACGCTCATAAAAGTATCAATAATTGTTTAATGGATTTGCTTCTAAAAACTGACCAGCTGTCTCTTCGTGATGAATTTAAATTGTGGATTTACAATAGGTACTTTCAGTTCTGACTGCCTTATGATAATGCAGCCCAACAGCCTGTGCGTCACGGTCCTATGTGTCATTCAGAGATAACGCAAGCGTTGTGCATTGGTTTGTTGCAACAGTCAACACATGCCCACTTTAAGGCAACATTGCCAAACGGAAAATCTAGTCTCGACTAGATTTTCCGTTTGGCATCGTTGACTTATCCATGCATTGTGCGTGTTACACGTTACACGATGTACACGGTGAGTGCAATGCAACTGCACTGCATTGCACGTTAATGTTATGTTATCGACGCTGTGTAATAACAAAATCAGATTTAACATAATTACATCGCAGAGAGATGCATATGCTACCATTAATTTAATAACTTTGAGATGGCATTCATTACTAATTAGGTGGTAATTTTGCGCAATAATTATTAATTAAGCAATATAAAAGCAAACTCGATAGTCATTCAAGACGGCTAATTAGCTATCCCGATGTACTGAAGATAATTGGATATACAGTAACATTTTCGCGCTCTTTTTTTCCATGTGCGTTGTGAAGATGCATAAAGTACATGTACGCAGTTGTTTATCAACAGGCTTACTTAGCGTAAGTTCGGTCATTCACTTATCGCGGCAGTGACAGTTGGTATGTTATCGCATTATTGGATAGTTTTTTACGCGTCATTTGTTGTTACTCACTGCCACTTGGCTTTTTGTAAGTCTGACTTGCGGTAAGTCAACAGAAATGAATCTCTATAATAACTATATTGTTCAGTCAATCCGTTTCCTTTTAACTGTACACGATCTGAATCCGGCAGCTGTTGATAAGTTGCAAACATTGAGCAACAAGTTTTTGCGTAAGTGGCTTCGCCTCCCTCAGTGCGCTAACACTGATTCCTTGTTTCTACCGCAGGGTGCTAATTTCAAATCTATCAAAACCATCTATTACCAAGCTAGAGGTGGTCTTATTGTTGATTGTCTAATCTCTAGTACTGACCCAGTAGTTCAGTGTGCCGCCGAGGAGGCGATACAATCGCCGTCTAACCCCATGCACCAGTTTGCCCCCGTTATTCAGGCTGAGGCTGATAGCGCCCGTGCTGCTATTGTGGCAGGCGATGGCAGCACCGCTGCCTGTAACAAAGCTCGTGCCACTGCCAAAGACAATGTGTCTTCCCATGTTCACTCCATCATCACACTGGAGCGAGAACAACACGTGGCCAGTCTTGTACAACAAGGTGCATGGCTGCGTGTTGCTAATGAGGAAGACGCCGACAGTTACTGGTCTTCCCTGAAATTCGACCTACCACGGAGCACATGTTCTTTTCTCACCCGAGCTCGACTAAATGTCGCTCCATCTTTTACCAATCTCCACAAATGGGGCAAACTGGTAACTCCTAATTGTCCATTATGCGATAATGCTGCTGGCACACTTGGTCATATACTTAATGGTTGTCCAGTCTCATTACAGTCTGCGCGCTTTACATGGAGGCACAACAGTGTCGTCAAAGCACTGGCTGACGGATTAACTGCTGCAATCAAGGACACCGACAAGCACACCGAAGTCCTGTGTGATCTAGCGCCTGATTCCTATTCTTCGCATGTTGACACTATTCCTTCTGACATTCTCACAACTAACGTTTTCCCTGATATTACTGTAATTAATAGGTCACTGAAACGTATCGATATTGTTGAAATAACAGTACCTTTTGAATCGGTAGAAAGTTTTCGCAACGCTGAGTCTAGGAAAAGTACGCGATACGCCAGTCTGCAGAACGATCTTGCAGGACTAGGTTGGACTGTAAAGCAACATCATATTGCTGTGGGATCTTTGGGAATGATTCCCAAAAGTACCAGTCATAGTTTGACCTGCTTGTTGAAGCAAATATCTGGTTGTAATTCTAACACTTCCTCCTTAATTTGTAAGAAAATGGCTAAAATTGCTCTTTGTTGTAGTTATGCTGTCTTCAATAGGCGCTCGGATAAACTGTGGCTTCCACCTGGCCCAACTAAACTTTTCAGTGTCTAACTGGCGCTTATTACGTAATATAATTATTAAAAAGTCATAACTTTTGAAAATTTCGGTTTTTTCCAAAACTTTACTGAAGGCATATTTTTAATATTGAATGAAAGTCTGATGGGTAAATCTGAAAAATTTCAACGTTTTTATAACTTTCCAACAAATTTCCACGTTTTGGTTTCTGCTTCCCAATATCAATTCTCTCATAGCTGCACTATAGGGGTTGCGAAAGCTAAGCTATATCCACTGACTGTCGAGTCTGATGCGAGTTTAACACTCACTATGATCTCAATTTCGCCGGCTAGCTCTCTCTGCGCCGTATCTCTCTCGTCTTCACGCTGACTCGTTTCAAGCTCATACTTCACTTTTCCTTCTCCCATCAAGTGCGCACAGTTTTTGCGGTCAGCAATCGCAATCCACCGAAAGCGACGTGCCTGCCCTTCGCCAAGCGAGTGCATGAGTATACATGTTTAGTAATTATGTTCGTTTTTTTATGCGGTTGGTGTGTTGCATTGTAGCTTGCCATACATCCTGCATAATTTATATTGTGATCGTCCTTTCCTTACTCTTAACCACTATAATCTCTGCTTTAATTTTTTTTTTCTAGGAAAATACCAAAAAAAAGATTCATGTGTAAAGTAGAGGAGAGCAAGCGGTCTTTTACCTTATTGCAGTTTCGTTGCACAAGTTTTGTTTACAAAACTTTTCAAAAGAATAGGTTATGCCTTTTCCCTAATTTGTATTAGGGGTTTTTTGCCGCATAACAGCAAATGGAACTCAATAAAGGGTGTTATATATATACTTAGCTTGCTACAGCTTGCACCGTCTAATTAACGGTGCTCTAATTGCACCGTATAACTGCATCGTCTAACATTGTTCTAATCTCTTGCTCCGTTTCTTGAACGCCCTTGTCATTAAATATGCCTTGAGTTACCTTGTTGCGTTCGAACGATTGGGATGAACCAGCGTCTGTAGCCGGCAGAAAGGTGGACGGGTGGATGGTGGATGTTCAATGAAATCGCATCCACCAATCTGCCGACCTTCGGCAGATTGGTGGATGAGCCACCTCTTCTGCCGGATCGTATCCACCTTTCTGCCGAAGGTCGGCAAGTGGACGAGCCATCTTTCTGCCGGAGCACATCCACCTTTTCTAAGGCATCCACCTTTCTGTAGACAATCGATCGGCGTCGATTGATGTGACAAGGAAGCCATTGAGTGCATTCAGGCCCATTGTAAGATCAGTCAATGCATGCGTACACTGCTCCGGCAGAAAGGTGGATGCGATCACCCAGATGTTCCTATCACTCTTTCTAAACATAACCTGCACCTTTAATAAGTATCATGTCACAAGTACAAACTTAGTACTAGAAAACATTAATCTCATAACAGAAACACTTCCTCAATGCTATCCTGATCGGGAATTGTACCCATTACACAAATCGCATTCCCCCGTTGTATCTGGATAGAGAGCCGCTGTCTAAAAAACTTTCTAAACATGTCATCCTACTCGTTTTGGTTCTCCGGAGAGATTTGTTTTTATTTTCGAAATTTAGTTTAAACCTACAGCTAGGCGAGGAGAGAGGAAAAAATGTGGTCTTCACTTTTTCATCTGCGGAGACAGCGAGCTGATTGACGAGGAGTACGGTGCTCCTCGCCTAGCTCTAGGTTTAAACTAAATTTCGAAAATAAAAACAAATCTCTCCGGAGAACCAAAACGAGTAGGATGACATGTTTAGAAAGAGTGATAGGAACATCTGGGTGATCGCATCCACCTTTCTGCCGGAGCAGTGTACGCATGCACTGACTGATCTTACAATGGGCCTGAATGCACTCAATGGCTTCCTTGTCACATCAATCGACGCCGATCGATTGGTTCGGCAGAAAGGTGGATGCCTTAGAAAAAGGTGGATGTGCTCCGGCAGAAAGGTGGATGGCTCGTCCACCAATTTGCCGACCTTCGGCAGAAAGGTGGATACGATCCGGCAGAAAGGTGGACGGCTCATCCACCAATCTGCCGAAGGTCGGCAGATTGGTGGATGCGATTTCATTGAACATCCACCATCCACCCGTCCACCTTTCTGCCGGCTACAAGCGTCATCCCAATCGGAGCCACCTGTGTAATTGTGTCAGATCAGTAAGAGCGTCTTCGGCCAGCATCGTTGCCAGCCGTGCCATTTTTCATCCTAGCAGCCGACAGATCGTGGTAAGGTACATTTTAACCTACCCACTGCTCTAGAACAGCAGCCAGATAGGCTGTTGGTACAGTATATTTTCGGTTTTATCAACTTCTTCTATCTTCGTTTTTTAAGAAAATTTATCTAGTCCAAAAAATAAAAGTTACGGAAATGAATAAACAGAAACTTTATTAAGCGCAGTGATCTGAAGCTTGCAGCGGGCAACTGGGGAAGCGCGCTTCCACTGCTGCACACACAAACTTCAGCAGTTTGCAACTTTTCGCTGTCGTTGTCACGCCAGAGGACGCGAAAATTACGAAATCGAGGTACCTAACCCTTATCACAAAAATGATTAAGCTTTTTTTGTGAAATAAGTAGCAGGACCAAAAGCCTGTATGGGGGAAGAGATTGCAAATCGTTAAAAGGGTTAGCTTAAGCGCATTCCAAACTCCACAAAGAAAATCATGCCATTGCGCATCAATAGCAAAGCTCCGCTGTCTGAGCGGTATTTTTCTTAGCCTAAATTTTCTTAGACCGGTTTTTTAGTGCTCATAATGGCGTTGCTGCAGTTAATCGGCGCAAAAAGTTCATCGTGCGTGTAACCGTCGTTCCTCAGTCCTCCCACGTTATACACACTGCCTACTGTTCGATTCTGAATCAGATACGGATTCCTGGCTATCCACGCACGATACCATACAGATACACGAGCCGGATCGCAGTGAATGTGACCAATGGGCCTTGTGTCACCTGGCAAGGCAACTGACGATTCGCCGTTTTTGCCGTGCACTGGAAGACGAAAATCGTCGTCATCGACGTCATCGTCGTCATCTGAAGAACTCCAAAACTCCACCTTAATCACCCGAAGATCCATCAGATAGAAGAAGCTGTCGGCTTCCAGCAATGCAATTCGACACCCAACGATAGCGAGTATGCGAAGCTTCGGAGAAGTGGTGAAATCCGTTCGCTGGATAGCGATATTCACATTTAAACGACAATGGTTTACACAAAAATCAAGCATATTGGTCAACATCATTTCACGAAGCTTGCCGGTGGCTCGGCTGCTCTCCGCAGATATTAGCTGGAACCGAATGATTTGTTTACGAATGGGTTGCAACAGTTCACCAGTAAAATTCTTGGAGTCTTCCCAAAAAGCGGCTATGTTGCGGATGGGTGGCCGGGCCAACGCTTCAGTGACAGCTCTAATTCCGTCTGGGTCTGATTTCTGTGAGATATGAACGATTTCGTACACGTTAAAGTTTTCGAGGCATGTTTTTTTGCTTGTACCCACAGTATTCTGCCGTATTCCACGGTATCCTCTACGAATCCCTCATGTATCCTTACAATTTTTTGACGTCTGTTCGATTGTTGCCGTATCACCCCGTATCTCTGCAGTATCCTCTATGTATCCCACATGAACCCCGTTAAAAAGCCTAAGAAACCTAAGAACACTAAGAAAACATACTAACGGGATACATGGAGGATACCCAAAGGATACCGTGGGGATACTATGGGATACGCTAATTAAAAAGCATGTCCAAATTAACAATATTTCAAATACGTGCCGAATACATACTAAGTTATGTAGCCAGTATCCCATCGTATCCCATGCCACAGTATCGTTTACGTATCCTTCATGTATCCTGTTGAATACAGGTTTAAGGGTCATCAGTAACTGCAGTATCCCGAACTTATCTTAACGTATCCTTACTGTATCCGTCGAGTAACCGGATAGCACTTACATTTGGGATGCACATAATACGGTGCAATAATGCAGTAACTAAAGCAAAGTAGAAAATTTGAGGGATACATGAAGGATACGCAGAGGATACTGTGGAATACGGTGGGATTCTGTGGATACAACTAAAAAAACATTCCGGAAAAAATTGAACGTGTACTAACCAAGCCATAGGTGTATTCCTGGCAAGTTAGCTTGTAAAATAAAACTGTGTCTTTGCTTTGCCCCTGGGTGCAGTTGGCATGAAAGTCGTAGATTGAGCACCCGCTCTCGGACGAAGGTTGCTGTCCGCACTCTTCAGGTGTCCAGGTCAACACAGGGCGACGGGGCAGTGGGTAGACATAGTCTTCCGGATGGGAACTGCGATCTGGAAGGTTCGTGTGTACATGTACTCCTGACCACAATGCAGGCAGTTTAAATTAACAGATTCTAACGCCAAACGGTTCAGAAGATCTTCCAGTGAACCGATTTTTCCTACCCTGAGGCTCATCCTGGGCAGCAGAAGTAACATCCGAAGCCAAGCTCGCAGTGCTCGGTGGGACGCAAACCTCTTGCGATAATTTTGGGAGTGACTTGGCACTGCTGGCGCTGCCTGAATTCTCTAAATGCTGATGCTAATTACTATCATTTTCATGTTTGCACTTTTAATGGAAATAACTCACAACACGATAACGTAACAGTTGCCGAAGATAATACTGTTGAGAGGAATTCTAAGCGGCGAACCTTGCATCGCGGACGCCATCGTATCGGAAGCGGGGCATATCCCTTGCGTGCACCTGAAATCTGTATCGGTGGGCACGTTGCACCTGAAGCGCTTGTAAATCCTGGCCAAGTCTAGTGGACTCAGATTCTCGTTCTGTCCCATTTTCATTCCCCTCACTAACGGTACTATGGTAGGGAAATTCGGGTCTTTAGCGAAGGCTTTCAGTTCGTAGTGCATAATCGACTGGTAGTCGTAGGGAAGGTCAAATGTCACGCCTTTACGCTTCTCAAACTGGACTTTGTCCTCTAAAAAACCCGATCGTTCAACAATCTAGCTGCAGAATCGTCGACACGTTGCCGAAACTAAAACGTCTGTAATTTTAGGAAATAGTTTGTTTTTTTTTTAAATTTGTTGTTCCTGACGTGCCAAAGGATTTTATCAAGCAACAGCACAAAACGTTGCTACTTTGAGAATTTTGCGCACCTGCCGCAATGTTATCCCAGTTGATGATAACGTGGTCATCCCGATCGAGGCGTGACTGTTCGTGGTAGAAACCCAGCGTGTGCATCAGCTCGTGCTGGATGCAGCCGTAATGGGCTATGCAACTCGGTGTCAGCTGTATTAACTGCTTCTGTCCCGTCCGACCGATATTCGACGAGCATCTGAAATGAATGAGTTGCATTTACTGCAAATAACGGTGAGTATCTCAGAATTTTTGATTGCGCGTAGCTACTGATGACTCACTGAAAGCTTTTTTGAAATTTAACGTAATCAAGGTGGTAAGTACGAGGCACAAATTTGACACAGTTGCCGGTGAAATGCATGATAATATCCATCGCTTCCTTAATCATTCTCGTTTCCGATGAACCTAAAATGAGCGCTGTGTTCGCAAAATATTTGAATTATTTTGAATCGTTATACACTAAAGGAATTCTTGAACCATAGTTTGAACGTCAAATGGATTACTGAATGCCGCCGAAGTTTGCGTGGTGAATTCATAGGGAACAGTATTGTTGGGCCACAGCAAAGCGTCGTTGTCGACCGCATTGGCGGCGTAATTCCCTTTCACCTTCAAAAATACCGCTCACGCATTAGCGATATCTTGATAATAAACGAGCAAATAAATAACGAGCCGATACCTCTTCGAAATCAATCCCTGCAATGTCGCCCTCCCAGTAGTCGTTGCTGTATCGCGATTGATCGTTACTGTCTGCCATTGTATCGGCATCAACGTACTGTCTCCAGTCTGCAAATATAATAAAATTATTCAGAAAACTATAGTGCTTAAATGTCTTTGAAAAACATCAGTGATGGTAGAGGCAAGTTACGGAACTGAAAGTTATTTTTAAATTACTTTCTGGTAGCGTTCGGGCAGTGGAAGAACCACAGAGGAGGACGAGTAATGCGATTCCGCATCTCAATCCGAAGTGCAACATTATCGCTGCTTTGCAGTGGGTACCCTGACAAAATGGGTTCGCACGCTATCTGAACTGCGCAGAAAGTAATGCCGACTTGCTGACTCAGAATACTACGAGAACAAAATATGCCATCGGATTATACTCGTACGTATATTTGCCGCTGTATTTTCCTTGAGCGCTCGATTTGAAACCATGTGTGATCATGTAACGTGAACCGCTGCGAGCAACACGTAATTACAGTTTTTGCCTATTTCCTGCAGAACTGGTTTCCAAAAATTAAGAAACTCCTTCGATTTTGTCATAAGAAATAAGATAGATAATATGAACACAGCAGTAAATTATAATCATTTTAACAGACTGTCCTATTGAAACTTTGTTTAAACGAGCAAACAGAAAATCAAAGATTTTTCAAACTGCAGTTACCAGTAACTGCCTTCCGCCTCATACGACTACCTTGTTATTCGCCACTATTACGATCACTTGTTTTCGTATTTATGATCGATTCCTTTACTGATGCCATCGCCTACCGCCTAAGATGCCAGTTTGTCATCCCTAGACTTTTTCCCTTCTGGAAATCATAGTTACGTTTAACTGTATATTTCCAGCAGAGAAAAAAAAACCTGAACCTTGCTTCTGGCTTTCGCTTAGTAAACGCTCGCGCTCATAAAGCAAGCATATTTAAATTGCTGCAATATGTATATTGACCGCGAGCAGTCACTGCAACCGTTGCGGATCCATTTGCCAGATGCGAATGCCAATCGCATTTCGCAGAATTAATTGAATTACTCCTAAAGGGAATGCGGTTAGCCGTTAGGGGTTATGTAATGGCAGCGAAGGCTGGGTACACCGCTGTTTTGTTTTACCGTCGGCATACTTCCGCAATTTTGGTCGCGAACAATCGCCCGCCGGAACCGATAATAACTTCGGGAAATTTTTTTTTATCAAGCTAAGTTCTTCGATCGGTCTTACGTGAATATTGCTAGGGAGCTTATCCCATCTTCAGCACTTCACTTGCTATCGCAAAAACTGTGCGGCTGTTTGCTACAGCAGATGCGCATATTTGCAGGAAATGTTTCAAGCTGCGTGTTTATAGTAAAGAAGCCTATTTCGATTTAAGTGTACTCGTTGGCCAGTTTCGCAATTTGATTTTCTAACTGCATAACTAAACGCACTAATAAACACTAAAGATTTTTTCTGCATAAAGGCATAAACGCGTAAACGCATAAACTGGTGCACAAATAAACAATAAAGATGAGTTTTGCAAATGCATAGTGGATAAATAAACGGTAAAGTTTCGTTTTGTATGAATCCGCGCATGACTAAACGCGAAAGATTCACTTTGAATAAATGCATAAACACGTACATAAATAAACGCGAAGGGTTCATTTTGCATAAGTGCGGAAACGGGTGCAAAAAAATCCGAAAAGTTTTTCCAGTGTCTGTTGCGGACTTGGCGACAATCCGCCGGTTGCAAGAGAACATTCTTTCAAAATGCCAAAATGCTGGAGACGGCAAACTTAGCATTTTGCGGTTACACAAACCGAATCCCGCCGGTTGGCCGCCGAAACAGTTTAGTTGCTTCAACTCTTCACATATTTTGCCAAATTAAAAGTGCTGTTCGGCAGTTTATTTGCGAGCGGTAAAATTATCAAACGTTACAACACATCACTACTCTACGCACTTTGCCACCGCACTACTGACACCGCCGAACATAAACTTCCACTGTCGGCTAAAAGCATAATTATAGAGTCTACATTTTGTTCGCAGTCTGGAAGCCATTTAAACATCCGCAGCACCGGGGCTGTTGCTGTAATCCGACCAGACGCTTTCGTTGACGTTCACGGCCTGG
>NW_026570621.1:0-17583 GCF_019649055.1 Paramacrobiotus metropolitanus | reverse complement strand
AAGTGAATGCTAAAAAAAATTGTTCTAAGTAGTTAGCGGTGTGTATCGTGAGATCGCCAATATTATGTCCTGATTGCATCCACTTAGTGCAACACAAAAATGCACCAGACATTCGCATCGAACGAGAGGAGATAGCCAAAATTTTTAGTCGCATCCATACTTGTGGTTGCAAAAAAAATTGTCTTTGGCCGCTATTGGTTTGTGTTGCGACGTCGCAAATAGTGTGACCTATTCGAAGCCACCTAGAGCAACACAAAATTGCAGCAAACTTTCATGTTGGTCACAATGAGATAGCCAAAAACTGGATTGCGTTAATATAAGTGAATGCTAAAAAAATTGTTCTAGGTAGTTAGCGGTGTGTATCGTGAGATCGCCAATATTATGTCCTGATTGCATCCACTTAGTGCAACACAAAAATGCACCAGACATTCGCTTCGAACGAGAGGAGATAGCCAAAATTTTTAGTCGCATCCATACTTGTGGTTGCAAAAAAAATTGTCTTTGGCCGCTATTGGTTTGTGTTGCGACGTCGCAAATAGCGTGAAATATTCGAAGCAACCTAGAGCAACACAAAATTGCAGCAAACTTTCATGTTGGTCACAATGAGATAGCCAAAAACTGGATTGCGTTAATATAAGTGAATGCCAAAAAAATTGTTCTAAGTAGTTAGCGGTGTGTATCGTGAGATCGCCAATATTATGTCCTGATTGCATCCACCTATTGCAACCCAAAACTGCACCAGACGTTCGCATCGAACATGAGGAGATTGCCAAAATTTTTAGTCGCATCGATGCTTGTGGTTGCAAAAAAAAATTGTCTTTGGCCGCTATCGGTTTGTGTTGCCGCGTCGCCAATAGTGTGACCTATTCGAAGCCACCTAGAGCAACACAAAATTGCAGCAAACTTTCATGTTGGTCACAATGAGATAGCCAAAAACTGGATTGCGTTAATATAAGTGAATGCTAAAAAAATTGTTCTAGGTAGTTAGCGGTGTGTATCGTGAGATCGCCAATATTATGTCCTGATTGCATCCACTTAGTGCAACACAAAAATGCACCAGACATTCGCTTCGAACGAGAGGAGATAGCCAAAATTTTTAGTCGCATCCATACTTGTGGTTGCAAAAAAAATTGTCTTTGGCCGCTATTGGTTTGTGTTGCGACGTCGCAAATAGCGTGAAATATTCGAAGCAACCTAGAGCAACACAAAATTGCAGCAAACTTTCATGTTGGTCACAATGAGATAGCCAAAAACTGGATTGCGTTAATATAAGTGAATGCTAAAAAAATTGTTCTAGGTAGTTAGCGGTGTGTATCGTGAGATCGCCAATATTATGTCCTGATTGCATCCACCTAGTGCAACACAAAAATGCACCAGACATTCGCATCGAACGAGAGGAGATAGCCAAAATTTTTAGTCGCATCCATACTTGTGGTTGCAAAAAAAATTGTCTTTGGCCGCTATTGGTTTGTGTTGCGACGTCGCAAATAGCGTGAAATATTCGAAGCAACCTAGAGCAACACAAAATTGCAGCAAACTTTCATGTTGGTCACAATGAGATAGCCAAAAACTGGATTGCGTTAATATAAGTGAATGCCAAAAAAATTGTTCTAAGTAGTTAGCGGTGTGAATCGTGAGATCGCCAATATTATGTCCTGATTGCATCTACCTAGAGCAACCCAAAACTGCACCAGACGTTCGCATCGAACATGAGGAGATAGCCAAAATTTTTATTTGCATCCATACATGTGGTTGCAAAAAAATTGCTTTGGGCCACTATCGGTTTGTGTTGCGGCGTCGCCAATAGTGTGACCTATTCGAAGCCACCTAGAGCAACACAAAATTGCAGCAAACTTTCATGTTGCTCCCAAGGAGATAGCCAAAAACTGGATTGCGTTAATATAAGTGAATGCTAAAAAAATTGTTCTAAGTAGTTAGCGGTGTGTATCGTGAGATCGCCAATATTATGTCCTGATTGCATCCACTTAGAGCAACACAAAACGCACCAGACATTCGCTCGAACGAGAGGAGATAGCCAAAATTTTAGTCGCATCCATACTTGTGGTTGCAAAAAAAATTGTCTTTGGCCGCTATTGGTTTGTGTTGCGACGTCGCAAATAGTGTGAAATATTCGAAGCAACCTAGAGCAACACAAAATTGCAGCAAACTTTCATGTTAGTCACAATGAGATAGCCAAAAACTGGATTGCGTTAATATAAGTGAATGCCAAAAAAAATTGTTCTAAGTAGTTAGCGGTGTGAATCGTGAGATCGCCAATATTATGTCCTGATTGCATCTACCTAGAGCAACCCAAAACTGCACCAGACGTTCGCATCGAACATGAGGAGATAGCCAAAATTTTTAGTCGCATCGATGCTTGTGGTTGCAAAAAAAAATTGTCTTTGGCCGCTATCGGTTTGTGTTGCGACGTCGCCAATAGTGTGAATTGAAGCCACCTAGAGCAACACAAAATTGCAGCAAACTTTCATGTTGGTCACAATGAGATAGCCAAAACTGGATTGCGTTAATATAAGTGAATGCCAAAAAATTGTTCTATGACGTTAGCGGTGTGTATCTCGAGATTGCCAATATTATGTCCTGATTGCGTCCACCTAGAGCAACACAAAACGCACCAGACATTCGCATCGAACGAGAGGAGATAGCCAAAATTTTTAGTCGCATCCATACTTGTGGTTGCAAAAAAATTGCTTTGGGCCGCTATCGGTTTGTGTTGCCGCGTCGCCAATAGTGTGACCTATTCGAAGCCACCTAGAGCAACACAAAATTGCAGCAAACTTTCATGTTGGTCACAAGGAGATAGCCAAAAACTGGATTGCGCTAATATAAGTGAATGCTAAAAAAATTGTTCTATGACGTTAGCGGTGTGTATCTCGAGATTGCCAATATTATGTCCTGATTGCGTCCACCTAGAGCAACACAAAACGCACCAGACGTTCGCATCGAACGAGAGGAGATAGCCAAAATATTTAGTCGCCTCCATACTTGTGGTTGCAAAAAAAATTGTCTTTGGCCGCTATTGGTTTGTGTTGCGACGTCGCAAATAGTGTGACCTATTCGAAGCCACCTAGAGCAACACAAAATTGCAGCAAACTTTCATGTTGGTCACAATGAGATAGCCAAAAACTGGATTGCGTTAATATAAGTGAATGCCAAAAAAATTGTTCTAAGTAGTTAGCGGTGTGAATCGTGAGATCGCCAATATTATGTCCTGATTGCATCTACCTAGAGCAACCCAAAACTGCACCAGACGTTCGCATCGAACGAGAGGAGATAGCCAAAATATTTAGTCGCCTCCATACTTGTGGTTGCAAAAAAATTGTCTTTGGCCGCTATCGGTTTGTGTTGCGACGTCGCCAATAGTGTGACTATTCGAAGCCACCTAGAGCAACACAAAATTGCAGCAAACTCTCATGTTGGTCACAAGGAGATAGCCAAAAACTGGATTGCGCTAATATAAGTGAATGCTAAAAAATTGTTCTATGACGTTAGCGGTGTGTATCGTGAGATCGCCAATATTATGTCCTGATTGCATCCACCAGAGCAACACAAAAACGCACCAGACATTCGCATCGAACGAGAGGAGATAGCCAAAATTTTTAGTCGCATCCATACTTGTGGTTGCAAAAAAATTGTCTTTGGCCGCTATTGGTTTGTGTTGCGACGTCGCAAATAGCGTGAAATATTCGAAGCCACCTAGAGCAACACAAAATTGCAGCAAACTCTCATGTTGGTCACAATGAGATAGCCAAAAACTGGATTGCGTTAATATAAGTGAATGCCAAAAAATTGTTCTATGCCGTTAGCGGTGTGTATCGTGAGATCGCCAATATTATGTCCTGATTGCATCCGCCTAGAGCAACACAAAACGCACCAGACATTCGCATCGAACATGAGGAGATAGCCAAAATTTTTAGTCGCATCCATACTTGTGGATGCAAAAAAATTGTCTTGGGCCGCTATCGGTTTGTGTTGCCGACGTCGCCAATAGTGTGACTTATTCGAAGCCACCTAGAGCAACACAAAACTGCAACAAACTCTCATGTTGGTCACAAGGAGATAGCCAAAAACTGGATTGCGCTAATATAAGTGATTGCTAAAAAATTGTTCTATGCCGTTAGCGGTGTGTATCGTGAGATCGCCAATATTATGTCCTGATTGCATCCGCCTAGAGCAACACAAAACGCACCAGACATTCGTATCGAACGAGAGGAGATAGCCAAAATTTTAGTCGCATCCATACTTGTGGTTGCAAAAAAATTGTCTTTGGCCGCTATTTGTCGTGTTGCGACGTCGCAAATAGTGTGAAATATTCGAAGCCACCTAGAGCAACACAAAATTGCAGCAAACTCTCATGTTGGTCACAATGAGATAGCCAAAAACTGGATTGCGCTAATATAAGTGAATGCTAAAAAAATTGTTCTAAGTAGTTAGCGGTGTGAATCGTGAGATCGCCAATATTATGTCCTGATTGCATCCGCCTAGAGCAACACAAAACGCACCAGACATTCGCATCGAACGAGAGGAGATAGCCAAAATTTTAGTCGCATCCATACTTGTGGTTGCAAAAAAATTGTCTTTGGCCGCTATCGGTTTGTGTTGCGACGTCGCCAATAGTGTGATTTATTCGAAGCCACCTAGAGCAACACAAAATTGCAGCAAACTCTCATGTTGGTCACAAGGAGATAGCCAAAAACTGGATTGCGCTAATATAAGTGATTGCTAAAAAAATTGTTCTATGAGTTAGCGGTGTGTATCGTGAGATCGCCAATATTATGTCCTGATTGCATCCACTAGAGCAACACAAAAACGCACCAGACATTCGCATCGAACAGAGGAGATAGCCAAAATTTTAGTCGCATCCATACTTGTGGTTGCAAAAAATTGTCTTTGGCCGCTATCGGTTTGTGTTGCGACGTCGCAAATAGTGTGAAATATTCGAAGCCACCTAGAGCAACACAAAATTGCAGCAAACTTTTATGTTGCTCACAAGGAGATAGCCAAAAACTGGATTGCGCTAATATAAGTGAATGCCAAAAAAATTGTTCTAAGTAGTTAGCTGTGTGAATCGTGAGATCGCCAATATTATGTCCTGATTGCATCCACCTAGAGCAACACAAAAATGCACCAGACATTCGCATCGAACAAGAGGAGATAGCCAAAATTTTTAGTCGCATCCATACTTGTGGTTGCAAAAAAAATTGTCTTGGGCCGCTATCGGTTTGTGTTGCCGCGTCGCCAATAGTGTGACCTATTCGAAGCCACCTAGAGCAACACAAAATTGCAGCAAACTTTCATGTTGCTCCCAAGGAGATAGCCAAAAACTTAATTGGCCTTATATAAATGATTGCTAAAAAATTGTTCTATGACGTTAGCGGTGTGTATCGTGAGATCGCCAATATTATGTCCTGATTGCATCCACCTATTGCAACACAAAACTGCACCAGACATTCGCTTTGAACGAGAGGAGATAGCCAAAATTTTAGTCGCATCCATACTTGTGGTTGCAAAAAAATTGTCTTTGGCCGCTATTGGTTTGTGTTATGACGTCGCAAATAGTGTGAAATATTCGAAGCCACCTAGAGCAACACAAAATTGCAGCAAACTCTCATGTTGGTCACAAGGAGATAGCCAAAACTGGATTGCGTTAATATAAGTGAATGCCAAAAAAATTGTTCTAAGTAGTTAGCGGTGTGAATCGTGAGATCGCCAATATTATGTCCTGATTGCATCTACCTAGAGCAACCCAAAACTGCACCAGACGTTCGCATCGAACGAGAGGAGATAGCCAAAATATTTAGTCGCCTCCATACTTGTGGTTGCAAAAAAAATTGTCTTTGGCCGCTATCGGTTTGTGTTGCGACGTCGCCAATAGTGTGATTTATTCGAAGCCACCTAGAGCAACACAAAATTGCAGCAAACTTTCACGTTCACGAGGATAGCCAAAAACTTAATTGCGCTAATATAAGTGATTGCTAAAAAAATTGTTCTACGTAGTTAGCGGTGTGTATCGTGAGATCGCCAATATTATGTCCTGATTGCATCCACCTAGAGCAACACAAAAACGCACCAGACATTCGCATCGAACAAGAGGAGATAGCCAAAATTTTTAGTCGCATCCATACTTGCGGTTGCAAAAAAATTGTCTTTGGCCGCTATTAGTTTGTGCGACGTCGCAAATAGTGTGAAATATTCGAAGCAACCTAGAGCAATACAAAATTGCAGCAAGCTTTCATGTTGGTCACAATGAGATAGCCAAAAACTGGATTGCGTTAATATAAGTGACTGCTAAAAAAAATTTTTCTAAGCAGTTAGCGGTGTGAATCGTGAGATCGCCAATATTATGTCCTGATTGCATCCACCTAGAGCAACACAAAAATGCACCAGACATTCGCATCGAACATGAGGAGATAGCCAAAATTTTTAGTCGCATCCATACTTGTGGTTGCAAAAAAAATTGTCTTGGGCCGCTATCGGTTTGTGTTACCGCGTCGCCAATAGTGTGACCTATTCGAAGCCACCTAGAACAACATAAAATTGCAGCAAACTTTCATGTTGATCCCAAGGAGATAGCCAAAAAGTTAATTGCGCTAATATAAGTGATTGCTAAAAAAATTGTTCTATGACGTTAGCGTTGTGTATCGTGAGATCGCCAATATTATGTCCTGATTGCATCCACCTAGAGCAACACAAACATGCAGCAGACATTCGGATCGAACGAGAGGAGATAGCCAAAATTTTTAGTCGCATCCATACTTGTGGTTGCAAAACAAATTGTCTTTGGCCGCTATTGGTTTGTGTTGCGACGTCGCAAATAGTGTGAAATATTCGAAGCAACCTAGAGCAATACAAAATTGCAGCAAGCTTTCATGTTGGTCACAATGAGATAGCCAAAAACTGGATTGCGTTAATATAAGTGACTGCTAAAAAAAATTTTTCTAAGCAGTTAGCGGTGTGAATCGTGAGATCGCCAATATTATGTCCTGATTGCATCTACCTAGAGCAACCCAAAACTGCACCAGACGTTCGCATCGAACATGAGGAGATAGCCAAAATTTTTAGTCGCATCCTTACTTGTGGTTGCAAAAAAAATTGTCTTGGGCCGCTATCGGTCTTTGTTACGACGTCGCCATTATTGTGACTCACTCGAAGCCACCTAGAGCAGCACAAAATTGCAGCAAACTTTCACGTTCCTCACGAGGAGATAGCCAAAAACTTAATTTCGCTAATATAAGTGATTGCTAAAAAAATTGTTCTATGACGTTAGCGGTGTGTATCGTGAGATCGCCAATATTATGTCCTGATTGCATCCACCTAGAGCAACACAAAAATGCACCAGACATTCGCATCGACCAAGAGGAGATAGCCAAAATTTTAGTCGCATCCATACTTGTGGTTGCAAAAAATTGTCTTGGGCCGCTATCGGTTTGTGTTACCGCGTCGCCAATAGTGTGACCTATTCGAAGCCACCTAGAGCAACATAAAATTGCAGCAAACTTTCATGTTGATCCCAAGGAGATAGCCAAAAACTTAATTTCGCTAATATAAGTGATTGCTAAAAAATTGTTCTATGACGTTAGCGGTGTGTATCGTGAGATCGCCAATATTATGTCCTGATTGCATCCACCTAGAGCAACACAAAAATGCACCAGACATTCGCATCGAACAAGAGGAGATAGCCAAAATTTTTAGTCGCATCCTTACTTGTGGTTGCAAAAAAATTGTCTTGGGCCGCTATCGGTTTGTGTTACCGCGTCGCCAATAGTGTGACCTATTCGAAGCCACCTAGAACAACATAAAATTGCAGCAAACTTTCATGTTGATCCCAAGGAGATAGCCAAAAAGTTAATTGCGCTAATATAAGTGATTGCTAAAAAAATTGTTCTATGACGTTAGCGTTGTGTATCGTGAGATCGCCAATATTATGTCCTGATTGCATCCGCCTAGAGCAACACAAAACGCACCAGACATTCGGATCGAACGAGAGGAGATAGCCGAAATTTTTAGTCGCATCCATACTTGTGGATGCAAAAAATTTTCATGGGCCGCTATCGGTTTGTGTTGCGACGTCGCCAATAGTGTGATTTATTCGAAGCCACCCTAGAGCAACACAAAACTGCAGCAAACTCTCATGTTGGTCACGAGGAGATAGCCAAAAACTGGATTGCGCTAATATAAGTGATTGCTAAAAATTGTTCTATGCCGTTAGCGGTGTGTATCGTGAGATCGCCAATATTATGTCCTGATTGCATCCGCCTAGAGCAACACAAAAACGCACCAGACATTCGCATCGAACATGAGGAGATAGCCAAAATTTTTAGTCGCATCCATACTTGTGGTTGCAAAAAAATTGTGTTGTGCCGCTATCGGTTTGTGTTATGACGTCGCCAATAGTGTGAAATATTCAAAGCCACCTAGAGCAACACAAAACTGCAGCAAACTCTCATGTTGGTCACAAGGAGATAGCCAAAAACTGGATTGCGCTAATATAAGTGATTGCTAAAAAAAATTTTTCTAAGCAGTTAGCGGTGTGAATCGTGAGATTGCCAATATTATGTCCTGATTGCATCCGCCTAGAGCAACACAAAACGCACCAGACATTCGTATCGAACATGAGGAGATAGCCAAAATTTTTAGTCGCATCCATACGTGGATGCAAAAAATTGTCTTGGGCCGCTATCGGTTTGTGTTGCGACGTCGCCAATATTGTGATTCACTGAAGCCACCTAGAGCAACACAAAACTGCAGCAAACTCTCACGTTCTCACGAGGAGATAGCCAAAAACTTAATTGCGCTAATATAAGTGATTGCTAAAAATTGTTCTATGCCGTTAGCGGTGTGTATCGTGAGATCGCCAATATTATGTCCTGATTGCATCCGCCTAGAGCAACACAAAAACGCACCAGACATTCGTATCGACATGAGGAGATAGCCAAAATTTTTAGTCGCATCCATACTTGTGGATGCAAAAAATTGTCTTGGGCCGCTATCGGTTTGTGTTGCCGACGTCGCCAATAGTGTGACCTATTCGAAACCACCTAGAGCAACACAAAACTGCAGCAAACTCTCATGTTGGTCCGCAAGGAGATAGCCAAAAACTGGATTTCGCTAATATAAGTGATTGCTAAAAATTGTTCTATGACGTTAGCGGTGTGTATCGTGAGATCGCCAATATTATGTCCTGATTGCATCCGCCTAGAGCAACACAAAAACGCACCAGACATTCGTATCGACCATGAGGAGATAGCCAAAATTTTTAGTCGCATCCATACGTGGTTGCAAAAAATTGTCTTGGGCCGCTATCGGTTTGTGTTACCGCGTCGCCAATAGTGTGACCTATTCGAAGCCACCTAGAACAACATAAAATTGCAGCAAACTTTCATGTTGATCCCAAGGAGATAGCCAAAAACTTAATTTCGCTAATATAAGTGATTGCTAAAAAAATTGTTCTATTACGTTAGCGTTGTGTATCGTGAGATCGCCAATATTATGTCCTGATTGCATCCACCTAGAGCAACACAAACATGCAGCAGACATTCGGATCGAACGAGAGGAGATAGCCAAAATTTTTAGTCGCATCCATACTTGTGGTTGCAAAAAAAATTTTCTTGGGCCGCTATCGGTCTTTGTTACGACGTCGCCATTATTGTGACTCACTCAAAGCCACCTAGAGCAGCACAAAATTGCAGCAAACTTTCACGTTCCTCACGAGGAGATAGCCAAAAACTTAATTTCGCTAATATAAGTGATTGCTAAAAAAATTGTTCTATGACGTTAGCGGTGTGTATCGTGAGATCGCCAATATTATGTCCTGATTGCATCCACCTAGAGCAACACAAAAATGCACCAGACATTCGCATTGAACAAGAGGAGATAGCCAAAATTTTTAGTCGCATCCATACTTGTGGTTGCAAAAAAAATTGTCTTGGGCCGCTATCGGTTTGTGTTACCGCGTCGCCAATAGTGTGACCTATTCGAAGCCACCTAGAGCAACACAAAATTGCAGCAAACTTTCATGTTGCTCCCAAGGAGATAGCCAAAAACTTAATTGCGCTAATATTATCAGTGCGAGTGCGTCTCGTCCTCGCGCCTAGAAAACAGCAGCAAACATCATCTGTATTCTGCAGATTAAATAAGCGTTCTTTTCAGTACTGGCATGGCAGTAAAGCAACGGATTTCAACCGTATTCCCAATCCTACACCTGAGAATCTTATTGCAAAGCGAACTTATGCATACACGCCAGCAAATAGGCTCACTTTAACCCGAAAACGACTTAGAAATTTTTGGAGAAGTTTTTTAGATTTTTAGCGAACATGTGTAGCCGGCAAGAATGTTAACATGTTCACGGTTCACGGTGTGAGCATATTTGACGGGCGAAAATGCTTGTGAGCATTTTTGACGGGCGAAAATGTTCACGAATGGTATCATGCAGGCTGTATGTAGATTTTACTGAAAAATGATTTAGAAACAAGTTGAAAAAAAAAGGAATGTAAAGGAATGAAAAAGGTTCTGAAAAAAAAGAATGTAAAGATGAGTTTCCGCTGCTGAAAAAACAAGTTCGCTGAAATGACAGTTAAGACTTTCGCGCACAAAACACTGTTTTGCTTGGCTATCAGTCAGACAGTACCAAACTGATTTACATGCCTACACTGGATTAAAAACCTAAGTCCATCACATCTTTTCCCATTTAAAAATGGATTTGAAAAATATCAGTAATACGTTTAAGGAAATACTACGAAACAGGGTTTTACGGTTTACCTATTCAGAATCATCTCGGTGCATATTCGTCACTCGCAGTAAAATCGCAAGAAGACAAAACAAATTTCTGCTTTCGACACACAACTAACAGTTTAATTTTACTGATACACTGTACAGCAATTTCCATTTGCAGTATTTGAGCTAGCGGATGTTGCGCGCACGGAGGGCTTTACCAATATGTACATGATTTGGTTGAAGAATAGATTATCACGGTGCAGATAACCCGTAACAGGGCTCGTACACCGGCCGTACTTTATGGATACAGCATGGAAAATTATATTATACACCTGGCCATTTTATGCGAAGTATTAGTTTCTTTCAGTTTTTCATATCGTTTTGTACTTAATATGCAGCACAGCGCAAAGCGGAAGTGTATATACAGAACACACTGCATTCTGATCTATGCGGTGTGCACCACTGTACAACACATAAAACAGGTGTTCCTTGTTTTTACTTTGGATAACCGATTAATAACGCACATATTTGCTGATATGTGCAAGCATTGCACAGTTTTTTACTTTACACATCGTATTATTTTGTCAGCACAGGCAGGGATGCTCACGTTAGAAGATCTACGCGGTAATCGGACACTCCTAACATTTGCTCTCCTATGCAGATCAGATGCGCTGTTACTCTACATGGAGGCTGCAAGATGGATCATATTACACTCGTGAACATGGGCGCCGGGCAAGGATGTTCACGATTGTGAGCACGCGTGCCGGGCGAGGACGTTCACGTTTGTAATTGTCCGGTAATCTGTAATGAACGGTAATATAAACGGCTCTCATTAAAAACTGATAAGAAGCGTTAAATCTCTGTTAGGGCTGATTCCCGTGCTTCGCTTGTCAGTATAATATTATATAGTCAGCAAATTTGCGTATTTGAAAATTTGTGCTGGATGGGGACGTTCATAATTCATATTCTTAAATAAAAAAAACATGGATTATGGATACTTACAGGTGGACGGTAGTGTAACTGCGCGGTAATTTCTTTGAATTAGTCAGTTTTTTATCTGATTAAGCGTATTAGAGTTTCAATGACTGTACAGTGACTTAAGAGAAATGACAAAAAACAAAAATAAACTGGGTTACAATATTTTTCTCAAATATGATAATACATGTTTTGTCAATTCAAAAAATTTGTACATATCATATTTGACCACACTCGTGAGATTTTCTGCTTTCAAAATGTCCACAAGAATTAATTTTTTCGTTCGTCTATTACAAATCCTTAATACTATACAATGCAATAAGCATTACAAAGGGTATAAAAGTATATATACAGTGGATACATTCAGTGGGTATGGACAGTGGTATATTCAGTGGATATCGGTCGACGGTTTTCGTTGGGGAATACGCAAGGTGTAAGTGTTAATATGAGCAGGCCGACGGCCAGCTGAAAATTTGGCTGTTTGAGTACAGAAAAGTGCCTGGTTGCGCACGTTTTGTTATTACATAGGTGTAAGACAATTTTGACGTCCACTGTAGCTATATAGGTACTGTATTTTCACGAGTTTAAGGAACACGAAAATACCCTAGGTCTGCTTGCAGCCACCCGGGGCCTGAAGCTACGTTCAAACTGGTTCATCGGACAATGCATTCTGCAACTCAGTACTGCAGAATTGAGAATACACGTAAAACACTCGATTGATTCAGACAGTTCAAATACGGTCTTACCTCGTCAAAATTAGAATCCGAACAAGGAAAACTAAACTAAATGACACAGCCAAAGCCTAACGAAGTCTGCAGAAATACAGATTTACGATAATGCCCCTCAGGGGTGCCCCCTTGCCAGGGGCAGGCCCTGCCACACACAAGCCAGATTCATTTCTGGGCCAAAAATCAAAGCAAATCTGCCCATAATAAAATAATAATGGATATTATCCATTGGATACCTCGAAAAAAACAGTAATGTGATTTTGTGAATTGTGAAATGGTGCCCCGTAATGAGCAGCAGTAAATTAAAAAATGATTTAAAATGCAATTGTTGATTTCAGAGCTCACTCAGCTCAGTGAACAGCTTTGAATGTAGCTGCAGGCCCCGGGTGGCTGCGAGCAGATCTAGGGTATTTTCGTGTTCCTTAAACTCGTGAAAATACAGTATATGCGGCAATGTCTCCACATAAAGTAGTATCAAAAGGCAAATAATGGACGCGACGTGTTAGTTTTCGAGAGGTATGCCAAGACTGAAAGTAACCGTCAGTTTGCCGATCGAGTTTACACTCTAACACTTTTTGGCACCTGCTTTGGTGTACAGCAACCGCGCGAGGTACAGGTGCCCAAAAAAAACATCTTGCAAATTTGTTTCACCTATTTCTACATGCAACTTCTTGTACTTCCATCTACTGGTTGTTACCTATTCTACCTCCATGTTTTGCTTTTTTAACAGTTTTCGAACTTTGTCAATTTGATTCGCTGGTAGCTTGCAGTAATCTGAATTGCGCTCATAAACATACGGGCAATGTTTAGAATCCACCGGTACAGCTACAAAATCCCAATCAGACAGAGCAGACAAAATCCCAATCTTACTGTAAGGAGATGATACAGTGCAATCTTTACTTATGTATACGGCGATGAAGAGATATTATCTCTTCATTTATTAAATGAGCAAGACTGGACAGTGAGAAGTTGCTAATTGTTGAAGGTGCTTTATGATACTCCGTGGCTACGCCGTACTGACTGCCGCATCCGTTCCTCTGTGAATGTTCCTCCACATTTACAGTGACCAGAAGTCCATGATATTGTAAGAGGACGTCGCCTAGCGGCGGCGGTCTGAGCCTGAAAAGCCTAAATAAGCCTGAAATCTGAGCATTATTCCGAAAAATGTTGCCAACGCAGGGAATCGAACCCCCGTCCACCAGGCTTTAACGCGAAGCACTTACAGCTAGACCACGTTGGACATTAGCGTAATAATGCTCAAGATTTTATACGCCTAAACGCTGAATGACCGCGCGCCGGAATAACGGCGGTAAACATTGCAACTTAATACATAATGCTTATTGTGACAACCGTTTTTTGTGCGCCTATGCTTTCTCTTCAGCCACGTAATTTAGAAGCTTCTGTACGGCTGTTCTTTAATGTAGAATTTATAATCCTTTAAATTTTTGTTTTTAGATGTCAAAAAACAGATCCACAAGCGGCTCGGCATACGTCGGCGGGCCTCAAGCGCATCGCTCTTTGTCGCCGGCATCAAATCGGGTCACTACAGTGCAAGGTAAGGACACAGACAGCGTTATTCTTGATGATCCTGCGCCAGCGCACCGACCCATTTCCGAGCGATTAGGGCCTGCGGTCGCCAACATCCCTGCAAGATACAAGGACATCCCAGCGGTTTCGTTGAAACTACGGGAGCAGCTCCTTGACAGGGAGCAGTTCGTGGACTTTGTCGACCTGTTGCCACAGAATCGAGCGCCCTCTAAGCGACCGAACCCTGGAACGCGGATGGTGGTTGACGAAGCAACGAGCGAATACACCTTTACGTGTGCCATGAAGAAAGAACAAATTACCAGTCTGGCTTCGTGGACCCGGGCACTTACTGTATTCAAGGCCTACAGGACTTCGAAGCGCCGGAGTTTACAATTCTCATGCTGAAATATCTAGACTTGATATGCCTTCTTGCCGATCCCGCCCGCGGGCACAAACTGGAGCATGTCTTAGAGTACGACGCGCAGTTCCGAAATTACGCAACCAGTGATCCGGACAATGCGGAGATTTGGACTCGCAGACATGATGAAGCCTACCAAGAGTCAGTTGCAAATCCCCGGATTACAACGTCTACCGTCACTCACACTAGCGCTAATAAGCATAAATTCGCGAAGTGCAACCGATGTCGTGAAATGGGCCATATCGCTACTAACTGCCCGGATCGGGATCAGCTTTTTCGGAACAGTTCCGCCGCAGACGGAGATATCTGCAGGAAATTTAACCGTGGAACGTGCTCGATCCCTTGTAGCGGGAATCGGAAACATGTCTGCAGCTCTTGTGGGTCAACCGCACACGGCGATAACGTCCACCGTCAAGGAACCTCAGGGGGCAGCAGCCGCCCCAGGCAAGATAACGCCTCTTAAAGCAGACTCGTTTACTCGTCGTCTGGCCGCTCATCCGGATGTTTCGTTGGTGGCTTATTTACTCGAATGTTTAACCGTGGGCGCGGACTTGAAATACACTGGGCCTCATCGTTCTCGTTTCACTCCTAACAGTCCATCCATCGCCATTCATCATATCACCGTTCAGTCTGTTGTTGACAGAGAAGTGCAGTTGGGACACACGAAAGGGCCATTTACCAAGCGGCCATTTCAGCAGTTCACAGTCAACGCGTTAAGCATGCGAGTCAAGAAAAGCGGTGGACACAGAATGATCATGGACCTGTCCCGTCCAGCAATCGATTCTGTGAATCTGCACATTCCAAAGGATGATCCTCCACTTCACTTTTGCTCCGTCAACGATGCTGTCAAGCTAATCCTCCAGTTTCCAGCTGAGGCTGTCATGGTGAAACTGGACATTGAAGCAGCGTTCCGGCTAATACCGGTAAAAGAGTCGCAACATTGTCTCTTAGGATACAAAGTCGGGAAGAAGTACTATTACGACGTTGTGTTACCATTTGGCTGCCGATCTGCACCTGGAATTTTCTGCAAGTTTTCAGACGCAATTGTGGATCTTTAAGGCGAAACCGGACACAGTGCGATACTGGTCTACGTCGACGATTTCCTAATCATTGCAGCAAGTTACCGCGAGTGCTCCTTACTGCTACAGAAATTTACAGATATCTGCAGTGATCTCGGCGTGCCGCTTGCGATGAACAAATTGATGGTCCATCAACTGCCATTACTTTCTCGAATCACATAGACTCCGTTACCTGAACGCTTTCTTACCAGCAGCGAAACTGAGCGAGATTGTGGGTTTGCTGGACAACTGGAAAACGAAATCTGAGTGCACCTTGCACGATCTGCAAAGTCTCATCGGAACCTCCAGTTTGCATGCAGATGCGTACCGGCTGGCCGTCTGTTTCTGCGCCGTATGATACTGCTTATCAGCAAAGGTAAGAGCAGCGGCAGCCGCCCACTGACGCGTATTGCTGGATACCGGCTTTCATCTTGATCTTAAATGGTGGGCAACATTTTTACCGCAGTGGAACGGTACAAGTGTTCCTCCAGCCCGACTGGTCAGGACCTGACGTTACTGAACTGTACACAGATGCTTCCGCAACGCATGGTATCGGTGGCTCTGCTGGCGAATGGTTTCAGTCTCGGTGGCCCGTATGGGTTACCGAAAGGAAACCATGCATCGAGTACTTGGAATGGTTGTTGTCCTTATCGCGTTGACCATCTGGGCACCTGCTGCAACGCATGCGGGTCTTACTGCACTGCGACAACCTGGGGCCTCCCAGCGTGGGAGAAGCTGGGTTCTGGCAACGCCGCAGTCCGGGACTTAATGCGTCGCATGCTAGCAGTGTCCGCGGTTAACAATTTTACCGTCAAGATAGCATATAAGCGGCATCGACAACCATATCGCTGATGCGTTATCACGTTTTCAGACGACCCGGTTCAGGAGACTGGCACCACACGCCAAAGCCTCCCGGAAGCCATACCGACATTTGGGAAGATCTCCAGCGCACATACGATGTCCCGACAGATTAGATGCCCTGCAGCGGCTGCAGTATCACCATCTTGCCAGTACGACACGAACGACATATAATTCCGGCTGGGCACGGTTTACAGAGTTTTGCAGGAGCGACCCACCTCTCCTCTCCAGACGACGGAAAACAGCGTGCTGCGTTTCATAGCGCATCTGTTTCTTCAAAACATTTCGCCGGCCACGATCAAAGTGTACGTCGCCAGCATAGCCAAAGTTCACGCCGAAGCTAGTTTTCCAAGTCCTACTGCGAGCGCAGCAGTCCTAAGAGCAGTTGATGGCTGCAGAAGGATATGCCCCACGGCGGTCGACGGCCGCCTGCCAATTACTTTGGACATCATGCGAAGATTGAAGGACAACATCAGAAGTTCCGCTCTGTCAGCGTATTCGAAACTCCTAATCTGGAGTACCTTTGCTGCTCTGCGAGTGAGCGAGTTCACGTCGCAATCGATCCGTCGTTACGACGACAGAAGAACGCTGTTGACCAGCGACGCCACCATTGGCAATGAGTCAGTGGTCATCAGCGTTCGGCGATCTAAAACCGATCAATTCGGACACGGGTACAGGATCACGCTGGTATCCACTAGCAGGTGAGTCTGCCCTGTCACAGCAATCCAGAATTATGCACCCGTCAGAATTCCCACGCAGCAGTCCCACCCATTTTCTCTGCTTAGGACGGACAGTTTGTCACGCGAACGCAAATTGACCGGTGGCTTCAGATCTTCCTCAACGGCACACCCGGAAGGGAACGCTATAGCACCCATAGTTTCCGTATCGGGGCGGCTTCCACCGCAGCATCAAATGGAGCTCCGGACTCCGCTATTCAAACCATTGGTCGCTGGAAGTCTTCCTGCTTCACAAGATACGTTCGCACGGCAGTTCCGACACCCGGCCTCGACGCCTACGGAACGAGCAGTGGTTTGGGGTAGTTTGGGGTTGCCTGTGCGGCTGGAGCGACCAGAGGTGGCCAACGCATCGCGTTCACGCATTGCTCGCGCTTCCGGTCAGCAGCATCTCCAGTTCCCCCACTTGGCGTTGTGGGGTCGCATAGGAGACGTAGAACATTAATGATTATTAGTGATATCGATTACCGCACAGTCGTGCAAACGTGAGCATCCATGCCCGGCACCCATGTTACATAAATAATTGTTTATTGTTTATTGTACGCCGTACGGCA
>NW_026570620.1:0-26943 GCF_019649055.1 Paramacrobiotus metropolitanus | reverse complement strand
AATCATGCACTTTCGCTACGTTGCAGCATTTTTTCACCATCATATTATGTACTATTTTAAGCATGCAGCATGTCGAAAATTTCGGTCATAAATGATTTGCAGCAAAAAGCCACGAGCTCAGCAGTATCACTAGGTATATGTGCGACGGTAACCTTTTTGGTAAATGTATATTTGTTGTCTGTGTTTCTTAAAAACGGATCTCTCCGAACACCGTTTGCTTTTTACCTAATTAATCTCTTATGTGCCAACATATTTATTACGCTCGGAGATCCTCGGGTTGATAATAGGTTTCTTGCGATGGCGCTGGTACTTTACATCGATCTTGTGCAAAATGAATATTTACCTAGATAAAGTGGGAAGCGCGCTGGTTCTTCATGCCTACGTTCTCATTACGGTCAATCGCATCTGGGCGCTTACATTTCCCATTAGCTATCGCAACCACCACTCGAAAAAAGCAGCTCTGACGATGTGTCTTATAATGCTGGCATACTGTCACGATAATGGCACCTTTATTGTTGATCGATCTTCTGTATTACCGACCCAACATGGAGACCGCGGCCGAATGCGATGTATCCAGTAAAGCACAATCTACACTGCGTAGATTTCTTCGTATTTGGGTCAATATCGCACCGGTGTTCGTGATCTTATTCTCGTATCCATACATTGTGTGGAAACGAATGGATATTCGCCAAATGCATGCGCGTCGATTTGGCGCGGAAATGCTGGCTAACGCGGATGGGGAGTGGAAAGATCATCATATCGCAAAGGAGAATGGTCATGCTTTTTGGGTTTTAACCGCTCTTACGGGGAGTATACTAGTGTGCTGGACGCCGACCAAGGTGTACGGAATTCTAAATGTCTTCTGGGATGTCAAGATGCCGGAGAGCATGACCACCGTCTTCGTGGATATTCTTCCTCTGCTACAGAGAATCTCCGGGCCTGTTCTTTTTACTCTTACGCTAGAGAATCTCCGTAACGCTGTCCTAGCCGATATCCGATGGTTACGTACCCATTTTATCTACACTGGACGACTAAAACGAGCCAGCGCTACGCTTTGGCATTTGTACAATTAAATACATTTAGCCAGGCACACGAGCTCATCTACCTGTATTCGTCTTAATGGGCGATACATTGGAACACGCCTATGCTATAGTTTAATAGCAGTGAGCGGTGCGTGAGGACTGAGGATGTCACTGATCGAGCAAGTGATAGTCCGACAAGTTAACTCGTTTCTAGCGTCTACTGCAGTTGGGCGCCGCCGAAGTAGGCATGTTCGAAATAGTGCGGAATATTTGCTTTTTCGCGTCTCCGGTTTTCACCGAAAGGAGGGAGTCATTTTTCCCAACCGAACCATATCTGTAAACCTACTAAACCTGAACGCTCCTCTGTTTTAACTCTTACTCACATATTGCTCTCCCAACACCGTGGTTGTTTGCGAAAGGCCGACGATGAGAGACGGTGTAATGATCTGTTAATTGTAAGGCTGAAGTGGGAATTGTGCCGGAGATACGGACTTTGGACCCAAAGTAGTTTTACGAATATCAACAAGCAGTAACCGTCGATATGACAGAAAATCCCAGGTGGTTTCGTTCATACGTCAGCATCAGACCGCGTAAAATAGTACACACACAGTAAGAGTACATAACATAGGTAGGCAAATATCGTACCTGCATCTGTTAGTACAATATTGATCCAGTTGTCACAATGGTGCTGATTCTAAATTTAGGGAAACCTGGGTTTCCAAACCAATAGTGGCAGCAGCAGCAGTTGCATAAATGGCATTCTACTTGCCACAAAAACCGCCGAATATGTTTTAAAAATATCGACTCAGAACTACGCCAAGAAAATGCAGTTTAACAATTCCAGCCACATCGTGCATGAATGGGATGGCGGAACAACAACATGGGCTGTGTTTTCCGGTGTCACCCTTATTGTCAACTGCTTTGGGCTTGTTCATTGCTCACCGTTCCCTGCAGACATCCTTCGCGGTATACCTCATAAGCCTTCTTTGCACCAATCTCTTTGAAACCGTCGCGGACTTTCTCAGTCTTCTCCACTACATCGTCCCAGCCTCCTATTTAACTTTACTTTCTGCAATGCGGAGCTGTATATGGATGGATGGGAAACGCGGCCGTACAACACAGCCACCTGGCCATCACCCTCAACCGGATCTGGCAGCGGCCTTTCCCATTCATTATCGAAATCATCATGGCGGCGGAAACCGCCGTGATTTTCTGCCTCTGTACATGTTGTTATATTGCCATGTAATGATTGGACCGTTTCTCTTAATCGATTATTTGCACTATCACTCCGAATTCTGCGACGGAATGCAGTGTAGTGGTTGACGCAGATACCATACTCGCAGTTTATTGAGACGTGGGTATTCGGGGCGCCCATTGCCACCATACTACTGTCGTATCCATATTTTGTTTTCGTCGACGACATGTTGGGCAGACAGCGAAGAACCCGACCGGCTCCAGCAACAATCACAACGAGATACATACAGCGCCGGTTCCTAAAAGTAATACAAGTCACGCGCATGGTTTTCAGATTTCGACGGCACTGACCGTGAGCATTTTTATCTGCTGGACGCCGAACACGGTTTATTGGATACTACTGACGTTTTCCGGTACGAAGATTTCCATGTTGCATGTTGTGGGGAATGTGCTGTACTCGCTGCAAAGAATTCTGGATCCCATACTGTTTATGCTGGCGTTCAAGGCATTTCGAAATGCGGCGATCAGCAGTGTACGATGGGCGTGTTGAGCTGAGCTTGTGGTGCTGTGATTAATTAAATCGGTTTATCGGGGCCGGGGAGCCGCTGGGTTTTGTTCTCCTGGCGCACAAAATACTGAGTACCGTGATATTATTTTTCTCTATGAAGCATCCAAGAAAAGCCTTAAAACCAAAGCTGACGAACAAACGCGAAACTATTCTCGATCGTAAAATCTACTCTATCTGCGGGCTCCCGGCAATGAAGCCACACGCTCAATAGCATTTATACGAGTGTTTATGCCATAAGCAAAAAATTCGCTACTATATATGCAGTACTTACATAATTTGGCGATGCATATAACATAACTGAATTTTCCAAGCAATGAATTTTAAACACTAATGAAGGAATGGTACCAGTAAATTCTGTTGAATATATTATATCTATATTTAGAATTTATGTATCTGTTTTTAGATATCCGAATCTGTATTTAGATATAGATTTGGGTACGCAGCACTTGAATACAGTCTGGACCGTGTTATACCGCTGTCTCTCGACCCTGTACAGCAAGAAGGTTCTGTTACTTTTGATTGAGACAATGTCAATTAAATTGACAGAAGAACCACCTGAACAATTGTTGGCTAAACTATAGCAAAACGTTTGTTGACGTGTCAGATACACACAGCGTGTTACAGGCCACATACTCACTGCGTTCTCTGGAATAAACTCGTACTCGCCAATCGTTTGTTTGTGAAATACTGCTAGAAGCACTATATTTGATAAATGTGGGACCGCTACTTTTTATTCTCCTGGCGTATCCATATTTACTATGGAAAACCAAAGCTTCCAATAGGATGTTTCTTCGCTCGTCGGAATCGTCAGCAAGGAAAACCAATGACAGTGGAAGATACCGGAAAACCGTTAGGGAAAACCATCATGCTTTTTGGATACTAACCGCGCTGACTAGCAGCATGTTGATCTGTTGGACTCCGACAAAGGTCGTCGGGATTTTAACTGTATTTTTCGACGCCATAGTATCCGACGCCGTGACAGTTGTGTGTGTTAATATACTGTACGCGTGTCAGTTGGTTGTGGATCCCATTATCATCACACTGAGCCTCAAAGACGTTCGTGTGGCTGTGCGATCCAGTTTCCGTACAGCAATTGGAGCGGTATGAGAGTCTTAACGGTTTCTTACTAATATTTTTAGGGATTGCAATAGTCTGCGTTTTATGTACATTGTACAGATACCCGAACGGCAATCGAAAAGTCTTACAGTTCAAAATGGATGGTGATTCAAAGTTTGACACACGGTTTTAAAATTTAAAGATCAGACTCTGCAACCAGACCAACCGGAGGAAACAATTTCTACGTAGAATGCATTAGTGATAGTAACCGACAATAACGACGTTGTTCAAAGAAACGATTCTGCAGGGAAATCAAGGGAGTTGGCCTGCGGCTTCTTTTAGTACGCAAGCAAAAGTAAGCGTGGTAATTTGCTACCGGGCGGTAGGCTTTAACTTTGACAAACCGGCACTGCACCATTCTGCAAAAAAGACTGTTGCCTTGCGTTTTAAAAGTTTGCTGACAACAGCAAAGGCAGTCCGCTCTTTACCGTAACAGCTAAACCAAACAGTGTACAGTAGATACACCCGTTATTCGAGATTAACACTACATAATCAATGATGTGTACAGCAACTGCGCAGCAGGTAGAATGACAGGAATATAACAGGAAGACGTATGAAGTAAAACAGTAGTTGCTAGGACAGCAACGAACACGACATATACCTGTTATGGATCTTTGCAACAACCCGGCATTTACGCAATTCCTGACTTTGCGCTGACTGACTTTTTTATCACCATCGCCTCTGGGCACTTTCTCGATTGACTATCGAAATCGTCACACGAAAAACCTGACACTCATATTGTGTTTGTTTGTGTTAGTATATTGCCATGTGCTGGTGTGGTCGTGGTTGATTGTAGCCGGCAAACATGTTGGCCTGTTGACTGTTGGCGAGCCCGGCAGGAAAGTGGTTTTCCTCCCATAGATCTGCCGAAATGCGCCCACACTTCTGCCGACCCGACCCGACCCTATGCATTGCCTATGGGAACTCCAATAGATCAGCCGAACCAGAACAACAGAGAAATGTGATACTTTTGTTGAGCGCAAGCCGGCAATAGCACGGCAGAGCTGCATCGCATACACCATACAGCCGCCTAAACCTATTGTACAGGCCACTGCCCTACTCAAGGGGCCGAACTCAGCGCTCGCTTGGTTGCTTCGTTCAAGACGGCGTGGACACCGTGCCTACCTTTCGCCAGCTTGCAAACCAGCCCATGGTGTCCGAGACTGTCTACGGTAGTGCCGCACCGACACACATGCGTCTGAATACTGGCGCTCCCAGCCGTCGTGCTACGGCAACTCGTAAGTGGGCATCCTCCAGTAAATTTCCGAATATAGATACCGGCAAAGCAGAAAACCAGGCACGCGATTCCGGTGAGGATGCAGCCAACAATCGAGCAGAGGTAAATACGTCGGCATTCTCCATCATACGGGATGCTGTCTGGGTATGCTGCAAAGCTGTCCAGACCGACTGGAAGTGGCGGCTTTCCGTCCGCGGGGGTTCCAGGGAGAAACGTTCAGTCCATACTTCCGTTAGCTGATTGGCAGTGTCTTTTATAGTGGCGTTGCCTGTGATCTTGCCCACCATATCAGCCGCTCCGTATACCGAGGAGGCGTAAGCGGCTAGTGCGACATCCGCTGCGTCGATCAGACCAAGGCCTCCAAATTTCGTAGGTAACGAGGCTTGCTCCCATACTAAACTGGACATTGTTACGTTGGTCAGCTGCTGTGCTTTCACTCGGATGCCCTCATCGAATTTCTTTAGCTCGTCCGGGAATCGCCAGCACGGTGAAGTTCTAAGAAGCTACAATAACTTCGGCAGCGACAAACAGTTCTTAAGCAAAAACAGCGCTTGATGTGAAGGCAATATACCGAGCTGGTCGGCAAGCACAAGTGCTTGCCGACCAGCATGTACAGTGTAGTTACTTTGCTTAGCATGTACAGTGTAGTTACTTTGCATGTACAGTGTAGTTACCAGTTAATATTATCTGCCATTGTTTATCAAGGTAAAGATCTATATTACAGCGGAAAACCCCGTACGATCTGATCAGAACAAACCAAAAATTAATCGAAAAACTGCTATCGCCATTCGATTCAGCATGTCTGGAAACTCTGTCACATGCATTTTGTTTTGGTAATTATCCGCTCCGGCTCCCGTGCACAGACGCCAGTGCCGGTTGAGCTGAAAGCTCAAGGTGACCTTGAAAACAATTTCAGAGTCCGGTTGCATGGAGCAAAAAAATCAGTAAATTTAAACTGATACAGTACCTTTTTAGATCAGCGAATTAAAAGGTTTAAACTTTTTCTTCTACAAAACTAGAAAAGCCAGTTAGCATAACACACATAATACAAACGATGCAGTTTATAATGGCTTCGTTTAAAAAAGTCCTTCAAATTTAAAGCACTCAAAAACAGTGGCTCAAGAATAAGAACACTCAATAAAGGCAGCTGTAAAAGAAACTGGCCATAGTAGTGGTTCAAACAAGCTGACCCTTCATTGCAGTCCGAGCAAAACTAAGGAAAGTAATTAATTAATCAGCATATACGGTCCGTAAATTACTCCGTTTAATACGGAATAATAATACGGTATCTACATTCGAAATCGTTATTACCACAAAAAATGCTGTATAATGTGATACACGAACACAGCTCTCCCGTACAGAATCAGCAAAAACCATTTCCACAGCACACAGCCCGCTAGGTGAACGAGTGACCGAAGTACCGTTACTGTCCACAGCACACAGCCCGCTAGGTGAACGAGTGACCGAAGTACCGTTACTGTCCAGAGCACACAGCCCGCTAGGTGAACGAGTGACCCAAGTACCACCAGCATTTATTGCAAGCATTCTTCAGGTTGGAAAAATTTAGCACCTGGTAGACTCTGAGTCGGGATGGAAAGTTAACAAAAATTCCCTTCTGAGTCCTAGTAAATGCGTTTGAGTCAACAAAAGTCATAAATTCACTTTTCATCCTATCTGCAGTAGCCACTACACAAATAACACTATATGTCCGCGCTGATAAAAATGTGGGCAGAAAAATAAACCAGGAGGAAACCTTAAAATTTATCAATACATAATCAACATTTTGTCAGCTCAGCATGTCATGTCAAGCAGAAAGTGGGCACCCAAAACAGGATTATGAATTCAAGATTGACTTTGATACATCAACAAAACTTTGTCGAGATGATATTATGTTAATTAATATTCTACAAGGTGAAAAGTTTATTGAACCATTACTACTATTAACATACAGATACTTGTTTCAATTTTTAGGAAAATCGCCGCAGTTGGCTTTATTAAGTACAAACAACTTGTTTGTACTTAATAAAACCAACTTCTTCAATATTACGTATGATGCAGCCCGGCCGCGCTATTGCCGGCTCACGCTCAACAGAGATATCGAATTTCACTTTTGCGCATGTTCGGCAGATCTACTGGAGTTCCCATAGACAAGGCATAGTATCGGGTCGGCAGGGCTATTGGCGCAGTTCGGCCAATCTACTGGTGGTAACGTTGTTTCCGAACTACTTTGATGTTTTGGGGGTTTAAGTTTAGTCTTGCAAAGCAAGGCTAACTATTAATTTTTATATCATAAAAAATTTTAAGTAAAGACAAAGGATAGAATACACAATTTATTATACATAGTCTGTGAGATTAATTAGAAAATACAACTGCGAATAATAATAACTTGTAACTACATGTACATTCAGATTTTTGATTACGTCTTGCAATCTTCACGAATGATGCCGGTGGTCCAGTGCCTCACTTCACAGTTCACAGTAATAAGCATACTCACCTAATTGGCAAAAATTAAGCTTGACATTAATACAGATCGCGCGCTTAATTCTCTGATTTATTGTCGATAAAGTGTGCCGAGGCAGCTGCATCTGACGTTGCAGCCTGCCCGCGCTATGCATACAGCAGCTGCTTGCGCTCATTAGAAGTGTCAAGTCTCACTGTTGCGCCGGTTCGGCCGATCTATTGGAGTTCCCATAGGCAATGCATAGGGTCGAGTCGGCAGAATTGTGGGAGCAATTCGGCAGATCTATGGGAGAAAAACCACTTTTCTGCCGGGCTCGCCAACAGTCAACAGGCCAATAGATCTGCCGGCTACAATTGATAATGGACGCACTGTATTCTCGGCAGAATATGAATTAAGCAACCGACTGCGACGTGGTCAATAAAGCGCAACCGATCCTTAGCAAGTTCTTAAGAATCTGGGTCAACATTGCTCCGGCGTTTGTTATATAGTTACCGTATCCGCATTTGCTAAGAAAAATTATGACTACCGGAAAAACGCACCTTCATCGAGCGGAAATAGCTGGCGCTGGAAAAGTGCCCAGTTGGAAGAGAACATAGGTACATAGCGAAAGCACTGATGCCTAATCAGGCTGCCTTGTGGTGAGGGGTTGAGCGCTGCTCTGTGTCGCTTCTTTTGACCATGTTTTTTTGTATTTTGGATACTGACAGCGCTGACCGGCAATATGCTGACCTGTTGGACCCTATAAAGGTCATCGGGATTGTAATCGTGTTTTTGATGCAAGGGTGTCCGAAACGTCCGTAACAGTCGTGTGGGTCAATATAGTGCCGTCTTGCCAACTGGTTTTCGATTAGATGATTATTATTTTACACTGAGACTAAAACACGTTCGGGCGGCTATGCAATCCAGTTACCGTAAAGAATAAAGCGGTGCACAATAACGGTGTAATTTTGATAAAAATTTCACAACGATCGGTTACCCGGTCGGGCAGTCAGGATTTTGATGTTCAAGATACTTGTGTCTGAAAGTTTCATACAGGATTTTGAATGCCAAATTCTGTAGCAGCCAGATTTTAGAATTTAATTTCTCCATATAACATATCAGTAACAATAAATATTTCTACAAACTAATAGACATGATTCTGCCGGGAAAATGATGGATTTAACTGCACTTGCGGCGCCTTCAAACAATATCAAACTTGTGTTACAGTACAGAATACGCATTACTTCGCTCCCTTGTGATACGCTTTGGTTGCACTAGAATCGCAACACGGAAGATTTTATTACTTTGTGTATAGAAACAATCCTTACAACAGCAAAAACTATCCGGTAGAGCTCCCATCAGTACAAACAGTATCTACGATGCAGTAATAATCATTCAAAAAATAACAGCAGCCTACACTCTTACACTGCACCATTACTCATAATATTGCTATACAGAAATTCAGTTGTACTCTGTATGTATGTATGAAGTTAATTGTTAAATTCACGCTTCATGCGACAGCTGTTCAGAAGCGAGGATGCCGTCCAACATGTCCAATACAACAACCAACTACTCTGATCTCAGCGTCTCGGCTGTGTCCGTAGCCGTATTTGCTGCCGTGAAGCTGCTACTTAACGGATGCCTGTTATTGCTCTTCGTGACACACCGAGACCTGCGTAATCCGTTTGCCGTTTATCTCATGAATCTGTTGTCCGCTAATATCTTCATAACACTGGAGGATCCTCTGATCGTTTTGGAACTGCTACAGCAGCGCTGGTACTTGACATCCGTACTGTGCAATATTAGAATCTACCTGGAACAAATGGGCAGTGCTCTGACTGTGCATGCGCACCTTATGATTACGATCAATCGCGTCTGGGCGTTGAGTCTCCCGATTAGTTATCGAAATTTACACACACGAAAACTGGCGTTTCTGCTTTGCTTGTTGCTGCTTCTGTACTGCCATGTGCTGCTGGCGCCTTATTTGCTAATCGACGCGTTGTATTTCCGACCAAATATGAATTGCGCAGCTAAGTGCGTAGTGGTTAGTAAAGCGCAGCCGGTACTTAGCAAATTCATCAAAATCTGGATCAACATTGCCCCGGTGTTCGTTGTTCTACTATCGTATCCGTACTTACTATGGAAAACCATGAATACCGGCAAAAGAAGCTTCCGCAAAGCAGAAACGGTTAAACATGCGCTCAGCAGCCATAAATATGGAAGTGGAGCGAAAGAGAACCGGCACGCTTTTTGGATATTGACGGCGCTGACCAGTAGTATCATGGTTTGTTTGATACCCACAAAGATAATTGGGATATTAGCCGTTTTCTTCGATATGCAGGTCCCGGCAGTCTTGGTAGTCGTATGCGCGGATATATTGCCTGCGTGTCAGTTTGCATTGGATCCGATTATTATTGCGTGGACGGTGGAAGACATCAGGGGTGTCCTGCAATCAAGTGTTTCTAAATTTAGGCGCTTTGGAAAAGATGGTTCTGCTGCAAGGAGCTTACTGTTGAAGAAACTGGGTAAAACACTGTAAAGAGTAGCAGGTGTTCTTTCTGCGGCAGATCTTCCAATGCTTTGGCGACATTCGTAACTGAAATATTCGTAAAATGGCAATACAGAAACGGATAAAAAATACTGAATGTTATGCCTAGTAAATGTAGATTTTTTCGGCCATAATGTGTCAATATAATGCCTGAATGTCAACTGATATTGGATCCCATTCTCATTACACTGAGTCTAAAAGACGTTCGTGCAGCTGCGCACGACCTTCTTCCAGTAAAATAACTGGAGCAAGGTAACACAAACATTTATCTAATTGAAATTTTGTAATGAGGATGCTATTGGCATGGTCTGGCAGCCCACCAATTTCGCTGCGATTGCAATTTTCATGAAAGATTTTAAATATCAACCTCTGCAGCAGCCAGATCTGAGAATCAATTTCTTCATGGATATAAAATACTTTTGGCAGTAAAGATCATAACAAACTTTTCTAACACAGATAATTCCACCGAGACTATGACGGGATTAATTTTACCTACGGCACCTTCGAGCTTAGAATACAGCATAGAACGCAAACTGATTGATTCGCTCCCCTTGTGATACGCTTTGGCTGCGTCACAACCGCACTACGAAAGATTGTCTTCCCTTCGTGTATTAAAATATGCTTACAACAGCAAAAAAAAATCCTTTAAAGCTCTCATTAGTGCAAACAGTATTTACATAAGATACAATAACAACCATCCAAGAAATAACAGCTGGCTTAACGCAGCATCAGCCGGCTTCACGCAAAGCCGCAACATCACCTGCATAACTTACTTGTGATATAAAATCGGTACCGGTATAAAAGTTTAATTGCGCCTTTCACCCCCCTTGTGCCACCTGTTCGGAGGCCAGGATGGCGTCAAATATATCAAATACAACAGCCAACAATTCCGATCTCAGCGGTTCGGCTGTATCCGTAGCCGTGTTTGCTGCCGTCAAACTCCTGCCTAACGGATACCTGTTATGGATCTTTGTGACAAGCCGAAACTTACGCAATCCGTTTGCTGTTTATCTTATGAATCTGTTGTCCGCTAATATCTTCATAACACTGGAAGATCCCCTGATCGTTGTGGAACTTCTGCAACAGCGCTGGTATTTCACATCCATACTGTGCAATTTTAGAATATATCTCGAGCAAATCGGTAGTGCACTGATAACGCATGCGCACTTTATGATCTCCATCAACCGCATCTGGGCGCTAAGCTTCCCACTTAATTATCGAATACTCCATACAAAAAAACTGATGATATTGATATTGATATTGAAAGATTATGTAATTAATTATGATATTGAAAGTAATACTGTGACTTGCTGTCTAACCGGTTTGCTCTGTCGAGAGAGCTTGAGCACATTATTGTAAGCGTCGCATGAATGTAGAAGCTGGTTTTCTGGTCCTGCTCATCTTACTTTAGCTTTGGTGTTTCCTTTCTTAAGTACAAGACGAACCGTGTAATAGGTAAGTAACTTAAATCGAGCGTTCGCTCAGATAATCCCAGTCATAGCTGCATTGGTGACTATGAATCCTTATCCAGTGTACAGCTACATACCTAGAAGCACGCTCGAAGCGCTAAAATAAGCAATCTGCGCTGAACTTACATCATCGCTTTGTTACTTTGAGGTTAGAAAAGACACGCCCATTAAAACTATAAAACACAGAAAAACCTAATAAAACTTTAAGCGCCACAAACGGACGTTATTATGGGATTCTGTCCCCATGGATTCTCTAACCAAACAAATAGTTCGCGCCGGTCCCCGGTCAATTCGGGAATTACTCGGGTGGTTTGGATACCTTAAGGGAAATAGAATGGTCAACTATACCGTTAAATAAACTAAAGATCCATAAAATTCATCGTCATTCTCCATCATGCTTTCAAATAATATTATACCAGTCAATAGTCCATTATGCCTATTATTACACTGCATGGATAATGAGTACTAAAACTAAAAACGGTAGTATTGTTCATTTGCAGTGGATGCATGAAGTTGGACAGTTAATGGAATAAAAGAACATCTAATGAAACTTTTCCTCTCTAAACTCCACTTAGTCGAATGATGTCTGCCAATAATTCCACATTTACCAACGACGAATGGAAAGGTTCCACAACGCTGCTAGTAACTATGACGGCGCTGACCTTATTAACTAACGGCTACGTACTCATTTTATTCGCGATGCACCGGTCCCTGCAAACATCCTTTATTGTATACGTCAGCAGTCTTTTATGGTCCAACATCTTCGAGACGCTCTTCGATTTAATGGACATTATGCAGTACGCACGATATCACTGGTACTTCACATCTACCTTATGCAATTTCCGCATTTACGCTCAGTGGATAACCGGCGCTGCCGTGGTCCACAGCCACTTCATAATTACCGTCAATCGCCTCTGGGCGGCGACGTTCCCTCTACACTATCGCAACTACCATTCCCGTAAAATAGCGATTCTCCTCTGCTGGCTTGTAGTGATCTATTATCATCTATTAATCTGCCCGATGTTAATCATTGACTACGTTTATTATCGCCCGAATATGGACAACGTCACCGATTGCGACGTGATCTTCAGTGCACAGCCGCAATACGCGGGCTTCATCGAGATTTGGATTTACATTATGCCGATAGTCATCATGTTGCTGTCCTATCCGTATCTGCTGTGGAGACGCAACCAGGTCAAAATTTTCCGGGTTCCACCAGGACACGCCGGTGCTCTGGAGAAGCGGGAAGCCGTTAGCGGCGGCCAGCACGGATTTCGGGTTTTGACCGTGTTAACCGGGAGCATCGTGGTGTGTTGGACAACGGTCAAGACGCACTGGATACTGCTAGGTTTCTGCGGTACCAATTTACCGACTCTGCATTTGGTTGGAAGTGCTCTGTACTCAGTACAGAGAATCATCGACCCGATTCTGTGTGTGCTGGCTTTGGAGAAGTTTCGGTGGGTCGTAAGGGAGCAAGCAGAGGAATGCTTTCGTCTCCGAAAACGATCAAAAGTTACATAAGCAAGAAAAAACAAGAAGCAGCAGCAAATGATTTCGTCATTCTGGATGGCGGCACATCGGTTGCCAGTTGAGACGTGCAAACGTTCTTGTTATGTTTACTCAAGACAGCTGAAAACGGCGCAAACAGCTGCACAACCGTTAATATCATCACCAACCGAAAAAGGTGTATCTTTGACATCAACAACTACTAGTCCATCCTGAACGTAGTAGTTAGTATTTTAGTACGGTTACAAGAAAACGATCGCTCTACTAAACTATGAATGTGTACACTCACTGAGGAAATTGGTTCCTTTAAAGGGTACCAACATGACTGGAAACATTTCCAATATTACCGATTTCCATTCCGATTCGTCGACCGTAATTTTAAGCGTCTTTGCTGTAGTGAAATGCTTACTAAACGGTTATCTGCTGTTGGTTTTCCTCGATAACAGGAGCTTGCGAACATCGTTTGCCGTGTACCTGATTAATTTATTGGTCTCTAATATTTTCGTAACTCTAGGAGATCCCTTGATTATTTTAGAAACTGTGCGACTGCGCTGGTTTTTTACCTCAGTATTGTGCAACATCAAGATTTACTTGGACCATATGGGAAGCGCTTTAATCCTCCACGCCCACTTTTTTATAACGCTGAACCGCATCTGGGCGCTGGCCTTTCCTCTCTCATACCGCAACTACCATTCCAAGCAAATCGCTGTCATCTTCTGTCTTTTAATGGCGCTGTACTGCCATTTATTATTAGCGCCGTTATTATTGATCGATTTACTTTTCTATCGACCTGATATGCAGATCGCCACTGAATGCGAAGTGGTCGGCAGCACCCAGCCGGTTCTGCGAAAATTTCTAAAAATCTGGATAAATACGGTACCGATGGTGATTATTGTGTTATCCTACCCGTATTTATTATGGCGAGCCAAGAGCACGGAAAAAAAGATTCCACCACAAATAGATAGTGAAATCACCGGGCAAAGCATGGACATCCTAAAAGGAAAAGCAGAGTCAAGAGAAAATCGGCACGCTTTCTGGGTGCTCACCGTTTTAACCGGCAGCATTCTGGTATGTTGGACGCCGGCAAAGGTCATCAGTATCGTCAGGGTGTTTGGGGGCACTAAAATGCCAGGATGGGTTGACGTGGCATTTGTCGATGTATTATTCTCATGCCAGTTGATTCTTGATCCTGTTTTGTTTACGATTTCGTTGAAACGTCTGCGTATCAAAGTCATAGCGCATTTACAGCGTTTCTGTTGCCGTAAAAAAATTACCGTAATTTGGGGTGTTAATCATTTGCCCGCGAATACAAGCCATATTAAGGCTATCATGTTTTATGAAAATTATATGTGGTATTCCACAACAACGAATCAGTGAAACACTCAACAGGCATGGCACAAAATAATTTGTGAAGTCCGAGCAAATTGATCTGAGCAGTTTCTTGGCTCTGGAAATCACGACTTAAGACACAAAATATTTGTAAACGACTTGTGAGCATACGAATCAATTTGTTAATCCCTAAAGTGGCGCGCATACAGCGGTATCTTGTAAGACAGATGCTTATATAATTAATATAAATGCATCAACGCACTCTCCATCGCAATTTCGGAAAATATCTTTATATCTCCAAACATTGTCTAAGGTAGCTTGTTGCTTCAGTAATTTACAGACTGCGTATCTAAAAAAAATCATATCTAAAAAAAATGCGTATCCCATCGTATCTCAAAATTCTATAGTGAGCGAGAAAGTACTGCGCTAAGACATATTACGTTTTATCGGCTGAATATGTAATAAATTGGTTCGGCAAAATGTTTTCATGAAGGGAATCCTACGGCAAATATTTTATTCAGCAGATGCAGCTCTGCACCATTTTTTTTTAAAAAAAAACGAAGCATTATCGCTTCTTTCGTTTTTCCGTGATCGCGGCAAATGAGCTGCGAAATAAAATTAATTGGAAACGGCACAGTGTTCTGGCCAAGCGTACAGCATTCCTTAGGGATTTGTGTCGGCAAATATTTACTCTTGCTTAAAGCCTCAAAGTAACTTTGCAGATATGGCTTTGCAATATTTTTGTACTAGCCTGGTTTCCTGTTTCCTAGTCACTTGTTTCTAGTCACATTAACGATACAGTGGAAAACGACATATGCGGAATATACAAAATGTCATAGCGATCGGAAGAACAGCCACTGAGTGATTACAACATGTCTTCCGACTTGTCCAACATCACCACGGAAGATTTATACGGGCCGATCATATCAGTCGGTGTTTTCTCGCCGTAAAAATTGTACGAGTACTAAACGCATGCCTGCTGTTCTTTATTCTAAACAATCGCAGCCTGCGCACGCCTTTCATTTGGTAGATGATCAATCTGCTCTTGTCGAACATCCTGACGGACCCTTTGTACATGGTGGAATCTGGCAAGTGCGCTGGTTCTTCACATCAGTACTATGCAATATCAAGATCTATCTGGACCACACTGGCACTGCCCTTATTCTGTCCGCACACCTCCTAATCACATTAAACGGTATTTGGGCGTTGACTTTTCCGCTGAACTACCGCAACTACCATTCCACGAAGATCGCGTTGGGTATTTGCCTGGCAATGTGGACCTACTGTCATGTGCTACTTTCGCCGTTGTTATTGCAGGATCTTCTGTATTATCGCCCATATGCAGACGGTCATCGAATGCGAGGTGGTCAGCAGCGCCCAGCCAGTTCTGCGTCGCTTCTTGAAGATCTAGATCAATAATGTGCCCGTGCTGATTATTTTAGGGGCGTACCCGTATTTATTGTACAGAACTATGGATACCGGTAGAACACTCCCTCGTCAAACAGCTACCACTGAGAAGAGTGACTTACAAAGACCGGCGAAAGAAAACCGACGTGCGTTCTGGATCCTAATGGCTTCCGCGTCAACAGCGCTAATATGTTGGACCCCGGTTAAGATTATCGGGATTCTTAGGATTTTCGTGGATGTTACGGTGCCAGAGCTGCTGCAAATCATCCTGGGGGATATCCCCTTGCAGTTGATATTGGATCCCTTACTGTTTACGTTATCGTTCAAACACCTACGTAAGGCTGTCGGGTCTAAATTAGCACAAATATGCCATCGTTAAACTTGTCGGTAGCAATCTGTGCCGCTATGAGGACTTTTACCGCGTACTACTGCAGACTTAATGTGGCGACGGTTTATGGAAAGTTGCCAATCTACATAACTACAGCCGATTCGACCGAACGTCAGTGAAATACTGCCTTAATCCATCCAGATTTTTTTCTATTTTACCTTTTACCACCGACGAAAAGAATTCTCCCGTCATCCATTTGAAAATCGAAAAGTGTTCGAAAACGCCAGACGGTACAAACGATGACAACCTATCCGGGTATACAAAAGTAAACGAGTGTCCATCGATCTGGTTTTATCAAAGCCAATATATTATTATTGCGCTTAACTGCTTGTGTAGAACAGCAAATACAGATGTGCATGTGGGTGTATTTTTATATTAAAATCCCTGACTGAGGACTTTGCCCGCCATAGTGAACACTGAACAACAACTTGCGTAAAGACAAACACCAAACAGCGCCTGCCCACACCCAGGGACACCCTGAGCAGACAACAAACAAAAGCTGAAAACCAAACATACGCTTCCCGTTCCCTTTGGTCAAAAATAACAATTAGAAATGGCAACATAGAAGTTATTATGTATTAAATTTTAACTAGCAAGTAGTGTACCGGCGTTTGCAATCATTGTTATCTTGGTGGCTATTGCCCATTAAACTTATATTATATAGCCTGCTGTGATGGCGTTGATTCCAGATTCCAATGGAAGTGAAATCTCTGTGTTATGAGTTATGACATTAATTTGTCATTTTACGTAGTACACTTTATGCAGATTTTACGTAATACTTTTTACGTATACTTTATGTAGCTAGGCATTTTACGCCGACTGTATAGTGGTCGTGGGAGCCCAGCATAAAGTTGCCGGTTGTAACGCTCGTGCAGAGAATTAATCGATCGTATTGAACAGCGTTGTTATTATTTCCGCCGACTTCCGCTCACCTAACGGCTATATACGGTACACACAAAACCTCTCGGTGTGTTCGGCACCGGGCGATCATCCTACAAAGAGGTTAATTTTCTCTCTTTTTTTCCCACCAAATCAGGATTATTATCAGTTTCGGATAATTATTATGCTATCTGATAAATTTTCTCTATAATTCAAATAAAATTATTATGAGCTTATGACACAGCTTAAAGGAAATGCAATTACTCTATTTTTATTTTTCCAGCAGGAAATTGCCAAAAAAAGTGTTTTAGCGCTTTAACTTTAATCAATTGTTTTGCCAGCGTAGTAGTGTAGTATAATCATTCTTCTGATGTGTCTTTAACTTTACACAACTCTAAAGTTCTAAACCGTATCCTGACCGCGTCATACGACTTGGCGCAAAATGTCTGTATCGCTGCCAACCTCGCGTTAACAAAGGCACCACATTCATTGTTGATTTAACAGAGTCAAGTCGAAATGAGAAAAGGTCTGAATGAACACCGTTAAAGGTAATTCTGGCAAGCTGGGTGGACCCGTGGTGGGAACTGACGTAAGTTGAGGTATACTTCCAGATTTCTGAACAATTGGCCGCTTAAACCCACTTTCACCATTCAATATGAACAATGGTCACCCACGTATGTAAGTCGCCGCCTTTTGAGTAGTGAGATGTGATCACGTCACCCGTGCTCTCTTTCTCACTGTCTCATTCAGTTGCGCAACCGGATGTACATCGGTAGCCGTTCTTTCAGTAAACACGGAAGTGCAGCTGCATCCGGCAAAGTGTTGCTGGTGATCAGTTGTTTGCAGTGTATGTACAGCATCTGTTGTACATACGTTGCAAACAAGTGAACAATTGCAAAGAAAAATCGATGTACGGTATGTTGCACGCGAGAAATCTCTTAAAAAGGCGTCGAAATCCTGCTGTTGCATTACTTTCATTTTGATCCGACAACTGGTAATATTCTGCAATGCCTCATACTACTGTATAGGTAACGCTAACGGTGTCAACCATAATCAGCTCGCACAGGAAAATCGGACGGAACCACCAAAAAATGAATAGAAGATCTGCTTATCTGCTATCTCTTAGATGCCAGATATGAGATCTTTTATTCGTTAATTATTTAATCATCCCTTGTCTAAGTTCTAAGTGTGTGTGATAACCTTTCATAATACTTTCCCGATCTTCTTTTATTTCAGGTTTTATTGCACGTGCATTGCATTTTATTATTAGCAATATGGTGATGTTTTTTTGCAGCCGTTGTGGTCCTGTATCTCCAAAAATGCTTGCAGAAATTCAACAAATAACCAACCGAGAATTCAACCACAAATCAACTCGTCTGGTTTCTTGTTAAATTTTTTCAACCAACCGAGTTGATTTTCAAGTCAACCATCTGTTTTGCTGTTGCCGTGACGGTGAGACGTGTCTGCTTTGCGGCTTTGTCGTCTATAAGAGGTAAGAGTGGACACTTTTTTTGCAAAATATACAAATTGCTAGCTAGCGTCATTCAGCAGGTATAAATGACGATGAAGAAGTTTCACCATAATTTTACAATTAATTTTTTTATTTAATTAATGATTGCCAGTTTACCGATAGTTTTGACTTTGAATTGGATTGATCGATCAAGTGAGGATTGGCCGTGGTGAGCGTTATTCATATACGAGCACGTCGAAATCGGACACGTTGGCTAGTGAAATGTGGTTACTGGTTTACGGATAGCAGCGACTCCGGCGCTACGGCTTGCGCAGTGCATGCATGGTCAACTTTTATCGTTGAAGGAAGAGTCTTTATTCTCGTGACTTATTCCGTCATATTTGGGTTAACGTTTTGCATTCACCAGTTTCCATACGAGATCAGTTAGTGCATGGAAACTGGAAAATGCTAGTGCGTGACGGAATTTGACGTGCCATAAGAATATCCTTGACCCTTGTGACCTCATCTGGAAGCGATAATTCCTTATTCCCTTTTTTCCCTGCGTCTATCGATAAGTGTAGCTCGATACGATATTATTATGACTGTACAAGTACATGGGAATATTGCACAGTAATTACTGTACAAATTTACAAATACATACACTGTATTACAACGAGCGCTATTCGTCGTCAGCAACTCGTCAATACGCAGGTGCTGATCGATTAACAACCACGGCTGCGACTTACAGAGTACTGTCAGTGAAGAAATCACCAAAGAAGCAATATCTAGCTATTAAGCAAACACGGAGACGATCACCTATCAAAATAAGAGGAATATAAAGGTGACAGATTTTTCCACTTATTTTTTTACCTGTCATACAAAAGTCAAAAAATCGAGGTGTTTTGATTTCATACAGCATAGTGAGCAGAGCTCTGTTTTCTGTTGATTTTCATGTGTTTGTAATCTTAGTAAACAGCATAGTGAGCGAGGCGCGCTGTTTGAAAAGTGGCAGGGAAAGTCCGTGTTGCTATGAGCCTATGATGGCTTCCGGTCGTCGCCTAGTCGTACGGTTCCAACCGCACTAGGGTGGTGCAGCGGGGCAAATTAGGAATTTATAGTTCCGCTTTTCAACACGTCTGCAGTTATGATGTGATTTCATAAGTACCAATAGTCAAAAAACACCAGCAAGAAACATCAAGAAAAAACAATCTTTAACTTTAACTTCTCCTTTATCCTGTACGTACTTATACCCAGAAAACCCAGAATATTTCTTTCAGTAACAGTCAAGGCGCTTGTACAAAAAATCGGGGATTGTTCTGGGTAACATGCATCCGTTGTTCAACATGCCGAATACACACCAGGCAGTTTGTTGGAATTATCTCACTGAATAAATCCTCAAAATCGCCGTTTACAAACCATCCTAATTACGCAAAAAGAATTTTATTATTGGTTTAATGCTAGAAATGGGAGGAATTATTCATTAGCAGGCTCTCCGCCGCCGGCAGTCGGATTAGGATAAATCCACGTAGGTTGCGTCATCCCGTGACCTTTTCCCCAATCACGATAATACACTAGACACTTGAAACACGAAATTCTTGAAAAAACGGTCGAAGAAGGTGTGCCGGAAGTGTCACGGGCATCAGTCGGTATGCAAATGATGCACAACTGCACGTAAACGGTACGCTACTCTAGGAAATGTTAACTTCCTGTACACAAAAACCGGCGAACACTAAGTGCGATTGTGCAACGCAGTGAATAGCGCACAGTAAGGTTAGGTTTTATTTACATTTACTCTAAATTGGATGCAGCACTACTGTGTAATTATTATTACGAAAGCCCTTATTCGAAAACCCGGATCATACTGCTGTTATAAGAAACAAAAACTGAATGCATAAATAAAAGCATTTTGACAACGTTTTTGCTCGTCGTCTGCATGCCTACAGATACCTATACACAAAGTGAAAAGCAGCACCACTGCCCATCGAACCAAAACCTAGAAATACTGCGAATCAGCTGCTGGGTAGGTGAATCAGAATGTGTCACAAACTTAGTGTTGGGCCGGCCCGGCCCAGGGCCGCGGCCCGGGCCGAGGGTCAGCCCGGCCCTTTTGGGAGGGCCGCGCCGGGCCGCGGCCCTCGGCCCGGGGAGAAGGGCCATGGCCCGGGCCGTGGCCCGCTGTGGACGTTGAATATGGAAAAAGACGTAGAAAAACAAAAACTTTCATTGGGATTTACTGAAATTTAGTAGTTTTCGATGAGTTTTTCTTAATTTTCATAGCAGTAAACGTTTCTAGGCGAAAATCCGTCTATTTTTCCGTTGACATACCCGCTTGCATAATGACATCCGGGAATGAAATATTACTGTGCTGCAAGACGGCCCGGGCCGCGGCCCGGGGACATGTCGGGCCGCAGCCCGGATCGGCCCGCGGCCCGGGCCGTGTAAACGACGGCCCGGCCCTCTTGCTCGGGCCGACCCAACACTACACAAACTGTGTGCCAACACTGTCCAGTACCAAAGAATGTTAGGATTACGGTACGAGTATACAGGCTGTGTTTCATAGAATTCTGTCGAATCGAATCTTTGCGGAGACAGTATCATACTAGTCTGTTTTCTCGCTCCAGCGTAGAAACCGAATACAACTGTACATGGGTAAGTAAAGGCTTGGTCTTGAAGCGTACGGAACGACAACGGCAGGTTGTGGTAGTTACGGGACAGCAGACGTACGAGTATAAATAATCGTCTTGTTTATAAACAATTTGCCATTAAACCCCACTTATAAACATGATTAAAAAATTTTATAAGGAAAAAGAATTATACAGCGATCGGGCGCAATAAAGCTATTCAAAATTTCATTACATAGTATGCCATCGGCGGGATCCAACTTCATGCTTCCATTCCCGACTCTACTGCACATCTTCAACATCCACGCAATCTCAAGACAAGATGCAGTGTGGCCCCCGGGGTAATGCCGTAGTCTGTCAAGGTAGCGTTGTCCTCCAGCTGTCTGCCAACAGAAATCAGTCGCTGCTGATCGCTGGGAATCCCTCTCATGTCCTGAATCCGGCATTTCACCTGGTACACCCAATCGGCCAGATTGACCGCGACAGTAAGGGTTCCGTTTAGCAAGGTTTTGACGAGAATGTGAGTGACCGGTACCAGACGCGTCGGCTGGATGACGCTCTTCCACAATGCCGGTGTCGGTGCAATCAGCTGCTGCAGTTCATCCAGGGTCCAGGGCGCAGCCCGGGAATGCAGGATACGGAGAACACTGACCAGTCCACAGAGAACCATCCGACTGCCCAACTCCTGCGGATCGGCATGATCGCGGACAACACGGACAGCATCCAGAACAGGGACATCCTGCAATGTGGCGAGGGGATGGCACAAACGCTCCACGAACGCCACCTGCGTCCACAGTTTCAGCTGCGGAATCTCCCAACTCAACGCCAACTTCATGACCTCATACAGGAAGAACGGATCCACTCGGAGTGGATCCACGGGCAGAGACTGGTGCTTGTGCATTGCCGCGCCCACCACGGTTACTACGGCTGCCTTGCTATAATCCAGTAGATACAAGCTGACTTTCCCCTGGTCTTCGCCGGCGAAGATGGTCCGCGCTGTGGGTGATACACTAGCCAGGATCTCGCGATCGGTCTCCATCCTTCCATCACACGTTTTCAGCACCACGATATCCGCTCCTTTCCCGGCAGCCCCGTGCACCTGATCGGGACAATCCGGAATGGTCTGCCGGAATTCACTGAGCAGTTGTCGCAGGAAGCGCCGCAGCGGGACACGCATGGTGACGAAGCAGTAGGCTTCACGGAAAATGCCAAGTTCTTGGCAGCACTCGGAGTAGGTCTGCCCGTTGATGTTCTCCAGTACGCTGTTGATGCGGCGCATGTTGGTGGCATGCGTCCGCTGCAGGTTGATGTAGACTGTCGGGCTTCCGCAGTTGTCCGGATTAATGAACGCCAGCTGTACCTCCGTCAGGCTGCATGCGTCGGGAACTCGCTGCAGGTGGATTCGGGCACTCCAGGGAATCTCGAAACCACGCTTAGAGTTGTCACCGGAGGAGTGCGGTTGGTTTGTTACAACCTTGTTCTGCACTGTAAAGCAACAAGGATAATTAGCTTAACGAGGTACTGTAAATCAGTTCGACGGCCGCACCGGCAGGCAGAGATCCAAATACGAAATGCGGTGATGGTGATCACTTACAGAATACTTGTAGTCCAACGCCGTTTTCTAACCACGCTGGCAATGGGGAGATTTCGCGGCCAACCTTCGACACACGCACGCGCTGCAGTTTCCCTTGACCGTAGTCATTCCATGCTGCCGAGTGCAAGTCCTGCAAATCCATCTTGAAGGTGTACATGGCACGGCAGCACAACACATCCGTTGCGTCCATGTTGGCCAGTTGATAGTCGGTCAGCAAGTCCAAAACTCCCTTTTCCAGCAGCTGCTGTCCAGTTAGGCGATCCGCGGGCAGGGCGGCGCTTCCGAATGCGGAGGAATTGGCAACGCTGCAGCTGCCATCGAGTTCGTGGCCCAGGTGGTGTTTCGTCGAATGCCGGATCGAGAATCCCTTCCCGTCCACGTCAAATCGCTCTTCCATTTCAGCGTAGTCAATTTATACGCGCTTGTCCCCTGATCCGACACACAATGAGAAATGGTGGAAAATATTTTCACAAAATACGAAGCAAGCGTAGTACAGTTTCGGAACTCCGTTGCCGTTTTAAAAGGTCACGGCTGACAACTCACCTGACGAATCCCTACGCTCAGATGAGAGACCTCCCTACAGTTCCCTGTTCGAGCACAATGCGCTGCCAGATTAAAACAGGCTCTAGCAGACTCTCGTGAAACTCTGGAAAACAATTAACGCCGATCATAAGAACCAGCAATAAAAATTTAATGATGAAAGAATTGGTTATGCACACAGGCCATAGAGTGATAATAAGTGAACCAATTCTTGGATCGACAAGTACGACATCAGTTTTAAATTTCAATGGATGCGTATAAATGGATTCCACTGCAGGTGGGGCAATTCCGTCAAGCGTTTTGATTGGATAGCTTGGCTTACTTTACTTATTGAACGGCGAATGCAGATTGGAGCAGTTTTATACTCGCGGACTTACATATACCTCAACCGCGTATCGAAACGCAGTACGAGTAATTACAGTACTGTATTAAATTTATTTTAAAAAAGCGCATATACAGTAAAACTACTAATATATTAAACTTCGAAGATTTAATCGTGGTTCAAACAGGTTTGCACTAAACGGCTAAGGGATTCGGGGAGGAGCATAGATAAAAAAGATCAAAAATCTCCATACTTAATGCGTGCTAAGTTTTTTAAACTTTAAAACAAGCAATCGTTTCTGCAACCATATTTTGTGCGTCGGGCTTGCGGATCCGAACACGGGTTTGCCGAATACCGCTCAGTGCGCAGGCCAACCTCAACCGCAAAACTACGTTGAGCACTATTCATGCCAACATTGTAAACCATGCCGAGTGGAATGAACCGTGATACCGCCGTGTACGTTCTGGGCAGCGATCAACGGCTGCGTTACGGTCTCGACCTGGCGCATAGTTTATTAGCGGGGCCAGGGAGCTGCTCATACGCAAACTAAATATCGTACTGCTTTTTACAGCCACAATGGCAACCACTGTTGCCATGCCACTACGTCTACGGTCCCTGGGAAAATGAGCAGCGTGAGACGCACATACAAATTTGGGCATTACGACGGAGCCATCGTCTGTTGGCGCAGACGGGACGCCGCAGTTTTCTGCACCGATTTCGTCCCGTTCATACGCATTCGCTCCGTTCGTGATGGCACCAATAGTTCCTTGTATTACGATAGCATCGGTCCAGACACCTTCATCAAGCGTAGTGTGGAGCTGGGCCAGGAACTGCGTTCGCTGTGCACTGGAGAAGCCGAGGCCTTCATCACTCGACTAGATGACGGTTACCTGTATCTCGGTGCGACGCGAGTGTTCGCCGTGAATCTCGTGGAAGGAAGGCTGCAGTACTTCTACCATCTCGATGATGCAGATAGATGTATCGTCGGTCAAGGCGACTCGTGGATAAGCAATCGATTCTTGTGTGTTGTAGGATGGTTTGTATGTATGGGCTTGCGTGTGTTGTAGAATTGTCGAGTTCGTTGCCGAGATCGGGAAATCGTTTACCGCTTTCGCGTGGTGAGCCTGCTCAAGGATTCACCTAAAGACACTCCGGCCACCGATGACCGTATGGTGCTCCCGGCGGAACTGTGGCAGGAGGTCCTTTCCCACTTGATAATGGAGCAGACGGAGCTGCGGGCAGTCTGCGCCACATGAAACCGCCTCATGGGTGCGCCAGCGGTGCGCTCCACCGTGGTTATCCCTTTTGGACATTCCAATTTCCTTCGTCTGGCAACGGTTTACAACTGCCTACGCCCCGACACGCAGCGCGTTGCCCTTACGACTTACGCATGGGATGAACGGAGAGGGGATGAGTGTTTTCAGCACGGAGAAGGTGTGCGACATGATGCAGTACGTGACTGATCAACGACCCGGTATTCAACTGCGTACCGTGCTTCTGCACCGCGTCAAGTTGGACTACAAGATGACCTACACGCCCGAGTGTGGCCTGCATCGGCAGCAGCATGTGAACGTGGATTCGGCGGTCGAGTATTGCTGACTGGAGGATTTCATTACTACCGATTAGCGCAGTCTGCCGTGGGAGACCATCCACGTGGTCGACTGAGTCGTCTGATTGAACTGCGTCTTCAGTATTAGCGGACCGGACCGGAAGAAGTTAAAGCATAAGAATTTTTGCCAGTGGAAGGACATCCACATTACCATAGGTCTGGCACCGACTGCTGTTTTCGGCTGCGCCGTGTGGGATACGTCGGAGGGGGCGCTTCCGATGTGCAGTGAGCAGAAACTGCACAAGCTGCTCCAGCGGTTGAAAGTGGGCGGAAATTCCAAAAAAGCGGACAAACTGAAAAAAGTGATCCGTCAGGCAGAAGTACAATTACATAGTTTTCTAACTTGCACCGCGGTTACGACGGAGGAACCACTGGGCTGAAATGCTGGTTTACTGACACTGTTTGGCGCAGTCGAGTGATCCGCATCCGTTGTCGTATTATCGTGGGAAGGAGTGGTGTGTGGATGGCCTGGACGGTCTGCAGTGCGAGAAGTTGTCGCGCATTGCCCGGTACTTCCTCGTTAAACTGCGCAAGTGGACGACGCAAAGGATGGTGCCCTTTGTAAAAGAGTTAAGGACTGCATAAGTCGGATCCGTGCTCGTAATTAAGTGCTGGAGGCTGTCATCGGTGTTGTACTCTGTGGTCAGTGGTGTGTGTGTTTTTTCGAGGAATTATTTTACACGTATATTATGTAGTTTGGCGTTTCGCCACTATTTATTTTCCTCTATATCTGTTAGCTTTGTTTGGCTCGCTACATTACGGAATTTCCGTTTGCATGTGGGTAACCCCCAAAGAAGTTCGTGCAAGGTAATTCTTATGCATCCAAGCCTCACGATGAAATTTGGATGGCAGATCGCCCATCGGTCGTCGTATCCATTAGTATCCGCAGATAGACTCCGTGTGATAATCGTTTATGCCTGACATGCCGCTGTCCTTGGCGCTACCCGCTAAACGTACCGTCACAACCCACACTTATCCCAGTTAATTAGCGGAACGGTGATCGCGGGTAGGCGGTACACAAAGAATGAAATTATTGTGTTACACTAGATAAATTTTGCTTCCTCTGATCGCTAATATGGTTTAACGTAGCGTAATTTCATTGACTACATAACATAAACTCTGACTACAACTTAACTATACGAACTCTCTCGAAATGTTGTTCACCCGATGAATCTTTTGACGTGTGGGGATGATACATAGTTCGTACACATCAGATTCTGTTTACTTATGATTATGATTACTGTACGCATTCTCCTACGTCACTGCGGTTGTTATCTGTGATTCGCCTGTTCTCATCTTGATAGCGATGTATCTCGTGCTCCTCGAAGTCTGTATAAGCTCTGGTTTTCCCTGGTAACGATATCAGTATTGATCATACTTTGATAAATATCACATGAAAGTACGAACTACTTGAATGTACTAAGAAAAATACAGGTTTGATGATGCATTCAAGACATGGTAACTACGGCACCGCGGACAACTAGTCGCAGGTTTTTTCGTCGCAGACATTTCACCGCATGGCCATCTCGCCGCGCTAACTCCCGAAACGGATGTTGCGCGCGCAAACGGTTCTCAGGGCAGTTTATACAAATCATTGGGCCACAGAATGTCATAAAACATGAGAAAAAATGGTTTGGGAGTGTGCGAAAGAGAAAGATTTCGTGCATGTATACGAAATTGGTACCATGTACCGGGCCACTTCCC